>NW_026732294.1:0-2500 GCF_028476545.2 Physella acuta
AGCTCGTCTATAGATCTCAACGATCTCTGATTTTCGTTTTAGTTCTGCCCTTTCTTTGTGTTTGGGCAGTTTTTTTAATGTTATCGCTTGCGATCTTAGAAAATTGAATTGTCGGCCACTAATTAGCCAACCGTGAAATTAAAAGTGTTCACCCTCGAGGTTGCTGCGATCAAGCGATAGCTAGTGTTTTATTTTAAACCTGGTTATCCCCCAATTTAATTATTGAATCTATTATTTTAAAATTACATTTTAATGATTAACTATCTATCGAATTAAAGTTCTGATGTTCTTGCATTGTCATTCAAGATATACGATTGTGCCGATTTCCAGCTCAAACGGATATAGGGACGTCGTTTAAATTATTATTTCAATATTTGTGGAGCCACACAGACACACAAATACACACATATTTAGTGAGTTACAAAAGCCTTTAAAAATTGCGCGTGTGATTTCTACTAAAATGCATATATATATAAAATTCCCGGGCATACCTCTAGGCTTCGAAAAAATTATCCAGACGCCAAGCATTTGAAATGCATTAAAAAGACGCAAATATTAGACTTTACTAAACAATCCAAGCTTTATTTTAACTCAATTTATATGAAAACGTTGCATCCGTTTTTTGTGATCTTGTTCTTGATACGTACGGTTTCATCAACGCGTTACTAATATTGCACTTTTAGACGCGTGACGACATTGTTTCGAAAACGGAGTTACTTAAATAAATAAAAATCAGGTGCTATATTTTTAATCATTGTTGTTTATGGCGAGAATGTACATCACAGACTTGCTAGACATCACAGGGCATTTTGTATGAAAATTGTCGGTGTACATTAGTCACTTTCCGTATAAGGAATGCAGAACAAGCCTCGTCGATAGCCCAGGTTTCAGGAGTGTCTCGGGTTCCAACGCTTAAATTTCCGCAGTAGCGGCGTGTTTAGTTTAGTCATTCAATAGAGCGGCCTACCATTTCCTTAACAGAAATATAGATGTTAATAGGTGAGATTCACCCAATCAAGCGCCCGGCGGGGCGCTGGAGACTATTCCTGTCGTAGTTTCTTAATTGAATCAAATTATTACTAACCTGTGAAGTGCACTCTCTAAAACAAATATCGACACCTGGTGCTGTTTGACCGTTAAACCAAGTGGTCCACACGACCTACTGTGCCGGACTAACTATCAACGGATCTCAGTTGCTAAAATAACCTAACTAACCCCAGGGGAACTGTTCGCTGAACCCTACACTTCTGCCTAGGCGCAATCAGCACATATGACAACGTACTGCAATATGAATTTTAAATTTCGATTCGATAATATCAACGTGACATAACGATTAACATAACATTAAAGTGTTTTCCAAAGTCATCGCGGAAGGGGCTTCTATATTTACAGTGTGATACATGTTTTTGCTGTAGGTTTTTTCTAAACTGTCAAAAACATTTTTCGAATTGTGTTTTTTCAAAGGAATATCTATATTTGTTACTTTACATTTCTATAACAACAGATCTATGGTGTTTCCAACTAGCTTCAAAATAATTTATGGTAAGAACGATGGCTCATTATTTCAATTATCAAGTTAAAAATTACTTACTTTAAGTAGAATCAATGTATTGTGCATCAAATTTAATTTTTTAAGTACGTATTCAAAAAGGGTAAGTTGATTATTGATAAGCAACAGAAGAGAGAAAGAGAGAGAGAGAATGAGAGATCGAAAGAGAGAGAGAGAGAGAGAGAGAGAGAGAGAGAGAGAGAGAGAGAGAGCGAGAGAGAGAGTAAGCGAAGATAAATGTAACTGTGCCAAACCTAACCTAACCTAACCTAACCTAACCTAACCGAACCTAACCTAACCTAACCTAACCTAACCTAACCTAACCTAAACTAACCTAACCTAACCTAACCTAACCTAACCTAACCTAACCTAACCTAACCTAACCTAACCTAACCTAACCTAACCTAACCTTACCTAACCCAGCCTAACCTAACCTAACCTAACCTAACCTAACCTAACCTAACCTAACCTAACCTAACCTAACCTAACCTAACCTAACCTAACCTAACCTAACCTAACCTAACCTAACCTAACCTAACCTAACCTAACCTAACCTAACCTAACCTAACCTAACCTAACCTAGCCTAACCTAACCGAACATAATCTAACCTAATGTAACCTAATCTAACCCAACCCAACCCAACCCAACCTAACCTAACCTAACCTAACCTAACCTAACCTAACCTAACCTAACCTAACCTAACCTAACCTAACCTAACCTAACCTAACCTAACCTAACCTAACCTAACCTAACCTAACCTAACCTAACCTAACCTAACCTAACCTAACCTAACCTAACCTAACCTAACCTAACGAAATCTAACCTAACCTAACCTTACCTAACCTAACCTAACAAACCTAACCTAACCAAACCTAACCTAACCTAACCTAACCTAACCTAACCTAACCTAACCTAACCTAACCTAACCTAACCTAACCTAACCTAACCTA
>NW_026732294.1:5000-115000 GCF_028476545.2 Physella acuta
AACATAAACATAAACATAAACATAAACATAAACATAAACATAAACATAAACATAAACATAAACATAAACATAAACATAAACATAAACATAAACATAAACATAAACATAAACATAAACATAAACATAAACATAAACATAAACATAAACATAAACATAAACATAAACATAAACATAAACATAAACATAAACATAAACATAAACATAAACATAAACATAAACATAAACATAAACATAAACATAAACATAAACATAAACATAAACATAAACATAAACATAAACATAAACATAAACATAAACATAAACATAAACATAAACATAAACATAAACATAAACATAAACATAAACATAAACATAAACATAAACATAAACATAAACATAAACATAAACATAAACATAAACATAAACATAAACATAAACATAAACATAAACATAAACATAAACATAAACATAAACATAAACATAAACATAAACATAAACATAAACATAAACATAAACATAAACATAAACATAAACATAAACATAAACATAAACATAAACATAAACATAAACATAAACATAAACATAAACATAAACATAAACATAAACATAAACATAAACATAAACATAAACATAAACATAAACATAAACATAAACATAAACATAAACATAAACATAAACATAAACATAAACATAAACATAAACATAAACATAAACATAAACATAAACATAAACATAAACATAAACATAATAAATTATACTTGATTTTTTTCTTTGCACTTTACGTTAATTAACACTTTTACTTCCCAATTTATACTATTTTTAAAATCGCTTTTTTTAGGAAGTTTGAGGGAGATCACTCACGCTTTTGTAAAAGTTTCATAACATAACATAACATAACATAACATAACATAACATAACATAACATAACATAACATAACATAACATAACATAACATAACATAACATAACATAACATAACATAACATAACATAACATAACATAACATAACATAACATAACATAACATAACATAACATAACATAACATAACATAACATAACATAACATAACATAACATAACATAACATAACATAACATAACATAACATAACATAACATAACATAACATAACATAACATAACATAACATACCATACCATAACATAACATAACATAACATAACATAACATAACATAACATAACATAACATAACATAACATAACATAACATAACATAACATAACATAACATAACATAACATAACATAACATAATCTAACCTAATCTAACATAAACACGAACACGAACACGAACGCGAACACGAACACGAACACGAACACGAACACGAACACAAACACAAAAACAAACACAAACACAAACACAAACACAAACACGAACACGAACACAAACACAAAAACAAAAACAAACACAAACACAAACACAAACACAAACACAAACACAAACACAAACACAAACACAAACACAAACACAAACACAAACACAAACACAAACACAAACACAAACATAAACATAAACATAAACATAAACATAAACATAAACATAAACATAAACATAAACATAAACATAAACATAAACATAAACATAAACATAAACATAAACATAAACATAAACATAAACATAAACATAAACATAAACATAAACATAAACATAAACATAAACATAAACATAAACATAAACATAAACATAAACATAAACATAAACATAAACATAAACATAAACATAAACATAAACATAAACATAAACATAAACATAAACATAAACATAAACATAAACATAAACATAAACATAAACATAAACATAAACATAAACATAAACATAAACATAAACATAAACATAAACATAAACATAAACATAAACATAAACATAAACATAAACATAAACATAAACATAAACATAAACATAAACATAAACATAAACATAAACATAAACATAAACATAAACATAAACATAAACATAAACATAAACATAAACATAAACATAAACATAAACATAAACATAAACATAAACATAAACATAAACATAAACATAAACATAAACATAAACATAAACATAAACATAAACATAAACATAAACATAAACATAAACATAAACATAAACATAAACATAAACAAACATTAACATAAACATAAACATAAACATAAACATAAAGATAAACATAAACATAAACATAAACATAAACATAAACATAAACATAAACATAAACATAAACATAAACATAAACATAAACATAAACATAAACATAAACATAAACATAAACATAAACATAAACATAAACATAAACATAAACATAAACATAAACATAAACATAAACATAAACATAAACATAAACATAAACATAAACATAAACATAAACATAAACATAAACATAAACATAAACATAAACATAAACATAAACATAAACATAAACATAAACATAAACATAAACATAAACATAATAAATTATAATTGATTTTTTTCTTTGCACTTTACGTTAATTAACACTTTTACTTCCCAATTTATACTATTTTTAAAATCGCTTTTTTTAGGAAGTTTGAGGGAGATCACTCACGCTTTTGTAAAAGTTTCATTATTATTATAAACCCGGGGGGTCTCCAAACATTTTAGCCCGAGGTGGCGGAGTCCGTCCCCCCCCCCCCCCCGTCCCCCCCACCCCCACCAACGAAATATAATAAATATAGAAATATATACACGTTTAAAATTCCACCCCCCCCTACAGGAGAAAAAGTCTGAAAGAAACACTGTCGTGGGCCGACAACACACTCGATGTCCAACTTTGTTCTTAATGGGCAAACACAAAAACCCATCCGCCTTTTTTAAACTTGTCTCTAGGAGGTCATTTGCTTGCAATTCAATGACCTTCATCTGCAGTTCATCTGGGCAACTGGCTACGTTTCCTTCAATGCCTTTGAATCATATTCAGAAAACCGCTACTGAAACTGCATGCAAATGATGAGGGGAACATAGCTGTTGCTTCAGCCATGAAGACCTTGCGCTGCTGAAAGTGCGTCAAGTTGTTGCCCTGTACTTGTTCCAAAAACATAAACAATAGAAAAGTGGCAAAACTTGTTAGTAGTTTACACTATTTGAGTCACAATGTTTTCATCAATGTCTGCAACACAGAGGACAATGGTATTTGAACCCAAAGCTACATATTCAAATTGTTTTGCATTTTCTGGGCAAAGTTTCTCTGCCACCTGTAACAAAAGATCTCCGCGGGCTGGATGAGAGAACCTCGCGGGCCGCATCCGGCCCGCGGTCCGTAGTTTGGAGACCCATGAACATGAAAACTATACAATAAATGAGCTATATGATTTATTTTTTATTTTATTTTTTTTATTTTAGATGAATCTACAATTAAAGATAGTAACCACGCTCTTGGGAATAGCCATGATCTTCGTTTTGTTCATTACAGAACATAATATTGCGGGTAAGCCCTTAAAATAGTCATACCATTTTTAACAAGAATAGAATGCCTATTAAATTAAACTTGTAATCAGGAGTCGAAATGTTGAGGTCGATGTTATCGTGTCGGTAAAGCTCATGTTTGCTAAACTAAAACGTCCAGGCTTTAAATACCTGGGTAAATGGGGCTTGATAGCTGTAAACAGCAATCCATCTTGGAGTGAAAACTTCAAAATCAAACAACAGTGGAAGTGTAGTTTGTTTTTGGGTGTTTAATGGGCATTGAAGAATATTCAAAATGAACATTAAGCTGAAATTGGAGCCCTAAATGTTGCAAATCATGTTGACAAATATTCAATCAAAAATTGTGTGAAAGCCAGTGATCTTCTGATGATGGTTCTTCTTCAAATGTTTGCATTTATTCACAGACTATTCATGCATAAACTATTAAACTGCATTAACTATTTTAAATGTTGCATTATTTCATCAGATAAAAGAAGTTTGAACAGACCATGGGGCGTGATCAGGGTACGTTTTAAAAAAATCATTTTTACAAAACAAGTTGTTACGTTAAGCAAACGGATTACTTGATTACCCTCTCTCTCTCTCTTTCTCTCTCTCTCTCTCTCTCTCTTATTCTATGCATTTACTATATAAAGGCAAATTTTAGGTTGTTAATCACATCTACATTATAGCTGGTACTTTCAGATAAGTTTCTGAGATACATTCTCTCCAAATTGCGATTTTTAACATCAAATCAAACAATAGTACTCTCGACGTCTTTATAGGAGGCCTTAAATGAAGTTTATATTTTTAATCACAAATGTGATCTATGGTGAGAAGATAGCTCTGGTGCAGTAAGCTTCTTGAAAAATAATAAAGCGATTTTCATATAGTCATAAAAAATAAATAGTAACTGACAAATAAAAATACATAACTGCTTTGTTGTTAGGTAAATAAGGTGGATTGTTATAGCATACACTTTCTCGTTAATTTTTAACTAATCATAAGGGTTCGGATGGAATTTTCAGTGCAATCTGGAATCTTGAAGCTTGTGACAAATTGGGGTGCAATTAATATTTTTATGAGTATATAATATCAAATTATGTCGATTTTAAGAAATCCGATAAAGAAGAAATATCCCTTTACTTAACACTCATCTTACTTTTTATTTTACATTAAATAGAAAAGAATAGCGTTGAAAAATCATTGCGCACTAAAATGTTTCAAATTTGCACTGTTGTATTTTGTTTAAAATACATAGATACATACATGAATACATGACTTACTTTACTTAGTCCTCTTTGCTCCTTATGAAACATAGGGCTTCCACCATTTCCTTCCATTTCGTCCGATTTAATTTTGTCATCTCCCAAGACATCCCTGTTGGCTTCAGTTCTTCAAGAAGACTCCGCCTCCAGATCTGTCTTGGGCGCCCTCTCTTCCGCTTTCCCAGGGTGTTCCACTCAAGCACCTGGCGTGTCACCTTTTGGTGAGTCTTTTGCAGCATGTGTCCCACCCATGGTCACTTCCTTCTTCCATTGGCTCCTGCCTAGCCTTTCTCTATAATTCTATGTTCGGCTCTTTATCCTGCCACCTCAATTTCAAACATACATACATGGATTAGTAAATACATTCATACATACAGACAATCAGACGGACTGACGAACCGATTCGCAGGCCGGCATCCATGCAAATGGACATACATACAGACAGACAGACATATACAATATTTATTTTTTGGTAGAAAAGGCAAACAATTTTAGATAATTTTATTTAAAAAAAAAAAACACTTAATGTGACACATGAAACGTCCGTGCTTGTCCTGATCATACTCGATTTAGGGTTCTCCTTTTTTATCAATGTAGGGTTATCTCAACACCGACAAGGCGATGTTGAAGAGTAAATTCTAATACTACAGTTCTAAATAATAAAACAATAACTTATTTTTAAATGATTTGAGAAGTTTCAATGACTTGAAAAAATGGTAGGCTCTAATTCTTCTTACGCTAAAACTTGCTTACCTATTTTGTCTATGTAGGATTATCTCAACAGTGAAGTTAGCCCTGAAGGGAAGCAGTTTAGTGCTGGTTCAAATGTTACAACCCAAAATAATAAAACCGTAAGTTATGAAAATTATGAATTTATTAGTTTCAATAATTTGAGAGTACTCTGGGTCAGTGGCGTAGCAAGGTCGGGTGTTATCCCCCCAACCTCCATATATATATATATATATATATATATATATATATATATATATATATATATATATATATATATATATATATATATATATATTATATTATATTATATAATTTTTTATATATAATTTTTTACACCCCCCACCCTATAAATGGATTAACATATTACGATTCTCAAACAAACCTTTTTCCTCAGGCATATATATTGCAACGTTGAGATGACGTAACTCCCCCCCCCCCCGGTGATTGCTTTAAACTGTGCTCATATAATACAAACGATTTATATCTATATTCAGTTATAAATTCAGCTGGATATTGCATGTTTTCTTTATCGTTAGCAGGTTTACGTCATGTAGTCACCCCCCCCCCATCCCCCCATTAACTGTAATTAATCATTAAATTAAGTGAAATTATCAGTTTTCTACATATATTTTGCTATTTTTTGCTTTGGTGACACCCCCCTAAATGGTGTCACCCGGTGCGGTTCGCACCTCCCGCCCACCCCTCGCTACGCCTCTGCTCTTTGTTCACTTCGTGCCAGTGGGGATACTATAATAGAATCATTATTTTAAAGCAAAATTAGTGAACTAGAAAAATGGATTATGTGTAACCAAACATAATACACACACAGGTAAGGCGTGGCACATGTTTGACAAGTGAGGCTGATCATAAAATTAGTAGATAATGTAATTTCTAAGCAGAGTTTGTTCTAGTCATCTCTTCAGGGAGGGGGGGGGGTGCTGGGGGAGCGAGACTCCCCGAAAAAAGTCTGCCGCCCCTCCCCCCCCCAACGAAATGGAATTTATATAGAAAATACACACTTTTAACAGTGACCGGAAAGTTTAGTCCGCCCCCCCCCAGACAATTTCAAGTGTCCCCCGGAGAAAAAAGTCTGGAAGAAACACTATTTCCAAGTGGTCATCTGTGGATGTTTCCATATGATGAACATAGTACAGTTACAGTACGTATAATCTTTCACAAACTACAAATTCGTAATAATATGATTTGTTAAATGATTTCTTAACGAAACTAAAATAAGTTTAAAAATTCCGAATTGTAAAAGGAATAAGGTAAGTTAACTGTTAAACCCAGTCTGATCCGTAATAAGTAAATGTTTCTTAACTTGTACTTTAATTGGTCTTTCTGTTACCTTAATAAATATCTCTAAATTAAGTCTGATACCTGATAAGTGGTACCTTGATAAGTCACCCTAGTCTTTTCATAAGACGTGTGTTTGTTAACACAAAATGATATGATTCCCTTTTCAGTACGTCTTTGATAAGATAGACGACGATGTTCCCTCTATCACCATCGTGACGTTGTTTCTAAAACTGGGGACTTTACAGAAGAATTCCGGCATACGGACACTTGAAAAATACAAGCAATGGATGACAACATGGGGCTGGCTGAAAAATCCGGTCGTGGCGTTTTTTGAAGATGAGGACATTTTACAATATTTTAAGTAGGTCAATGTTAAGATAAAATTTTACGCAAATTCTTTAAAAAAAACTTAATTGTAGTTCTATCAAATGTTCTGTTTCTACCATGTAGAAAGGGTTATCGACGTTCAAGACACCTGCAAGGATTGTTTGGGTATAAGTTACTGTAACAACATGTATTTGTTTTGACAATACGGTTGTTATTGTGGGTTCTTTCATTCAGGAAGACGACCAGCAGTGATTTTTAAACTTTCAACTTTATTTACATAGATCCACAAGAATAATGACAATAATCCACAGTAGAAGAGACGACTATCATATTACAACCTAGAAACAAATTGTCGTGGTGACATCTTACATCTTATTACACAGTAACAGGCAGGCACCCTCGTTCACCTTGCGCTCCCCTTTTACACCTTACATTCTCTCCCCTGAATGAGCGATTTCACAAAAAGCATGTAAAAAACACGACGAGTCGCTTAGACAGTCCTTCCGTTGGCCAGGTACTCTACATTCACGCAACTTCATGTTAGTATACAATATATTAATCATACAGAATAATACCATCTGTTACAGTTACCTTCATTTCAATAAGACCCAACTGATATTTCCACTCACAATCTTTACATTTGTTTTTAATTTGAAAATTAGAGCTTTCATAGGATAATATAAGTGTGTCTCATATGTGCGGCTATATACAACTACATCACACAGTATCCTGCATTTTGACATTCTACAGGGCATTCAGGCCAGTGCAATCATTTGCTGGTCAATGTATGGAATATGCAGTTAATATTAATCAATTATAATAATATTAATCAATATATATATATATATATATATATATATAGGCCTTTATATATATATATATATATATATATATATATATATATATATATATATATATATATATATATATGTGTGTGTGTGTATGTGTGGGTGCATGTGTGAGTTAGAATTCTGAATCTATATTCAAAACTACAACCACATTTGACCTTATCCACCATACAGACAAATCCGCTCCCATCAGCCCGCCCACAGGACTGTGATTGTGAAAATCTCCAGGTCTCAGTTGGGCGCCTTCAAAAACCTAGAGAGGATCCAA
Organism: Physella acuta; assembly: GCF_028476545.2. Lineage (NCBI taxonomy): Eukaryota > Metazoa > Mollusca > Gastropoda > Physidae > Physella > Physella acuta. The sequence goes on from NW_026732294.1 coordinate 13,141, forward strand.
CAAGTTTACAAGAACAGCTCCTACGCCAAACTACCTCCCACGATGGTCGACGCTAACTACAGCTGCACCATGAGTGCTAAATACGACGCCCTGATCTTCGCAATAGACCACAAACTGATACGGACAAAGTATCTGGCGTGGATGGACATTGGTCTGTTTAGGTAAGGGGTTAGACCTGCTTGGTTATGGGACATCTTTGTAGATTTGTCTTTTTTATTCGGACATTGTTCTTTTCACGTTTGCATACTTAAGTATAACTATGGTCTGTTCTGTATATATATATATATATATATATATATATATATATATATATATATATATATATATATATATATATATATATATATATATATATATATATATATATATATATATATACATATATATATATATATATATATATATATATATATATATATATATATATATATATATATATATAATAGTTGTAATCCAATTCTATTAAATATCACGGTAGTGTAGATGTCATGTGCACCACTTCTTGCTGACACATACATGTAGTTTGGTTATTAAAAATGTTACTCGCACCTTGATGCAGCCCACAACATTCAACAAGAACTCCAGTACTTTTATTATTATATTACAGGGGACAGCATGATTACATTTCAGCATGGCACCATTATTATCATCATCATTGCTGTATATTCCTTGTGGAGCAGTATTAACCCAACCACATTATATGTACACGGTACTCATGCTAAGTCTTCCAAGTTGCGTCAATAACAATGCGGCTGCTTCTGCATCTCTGATCTTTTACATGCTTGTTTTGATATAGATGCTTTCCCCTTTTCTTGAAGATTCTAATCAAGTGCCTTTCTGGTTATGTTGCTTATTGGTTTACGAAAGATGTGTTTAATCCAAACCCATTTGCGCTTTAGTATTTCTTTACGTACAGGCACATTTTTCAGGCTGTTTAATAAATGATGCAGGAATCTGTTAATGAAAGCCTGAATCTAGAATCACAGTCAGTTAAAAATATGTTTTTCGTTTTAAAATGTGTCAACATTTCAGTATTAGTACGATAATCACACTTACAACATTTTAAAAATTAAGTTAAATTAAGCTGATAGCATTTTTTTTTTCGTTTTTTTTTTTTTTTTTTTTCAAAAATTACATTTTATTTGACAAAAGAAACCTTTATGAAAACATAGAAACCTCCTAGAAGACAGAATGAGGCATAGGAACAAGAGCTTCACATTGGAGATCCCTCTAGATTTCAACAACAGTAGAGTGGGTTTCACCGAGGTGGCTCCCAGACATACAATGGAGAGACTAAGCCCATGGGACTACATAAAAAATAGCTACGTGTGGTTGGCTGGTGGTTACGTACTGGGCACTCACCAGGTGGGTGCTGGTAACTTTAAATGTACGTTTCATTGAAGACGCTTGAGCGTATGCATTTTGCCTGATGCCACATGTCAGAAGGCCGTTTGTTAAAATAAAAATCAATATTATAAAATATCTAGCAGAAATCCAGAATTTATGTTTTATTTTAATTTTTTTAAAATTCTATTAATACAAATCTAAACATATAAAAAATAACTGTGCTAACATTTCTAGATTTAATTTTCATTTTCAAAATTGTAATTATAACTTATAAATCATGCATGATTGAATACTACATTTAACATATAGTAGATCGCTTGGTGCGATCATTTACAAATGATCGTTTCTATTAATACTTTGCAGTCAACTTGGCCTTCTTTGCGTTTTTGGTTCTGATTTTACATACCGCACCATTTTTGTTCTGAGAACATTGTTCAGTTTAAATAAAATTGGCGACAAAAATAAGGGTTTATTGTTCTGATTTCATAGATTTAACAAGAATGTGTTTATTATCCAATTTAATATCTTACAGTCTGTAAATCGAGGAAAAGTTGTTTAAATTTAACGCCCCCCCCCCCATCCCACCCCACCCAAACAAGTTAGGACATTTTTTAAAAACATCTTACAATCTGTAAGTCGAAAAAAGATATTTTTTTTTAAATTTACAAAAAAAAAATATTTAACATTTTTTTCGGGCAATTTCGATTCGTCAAAAAGGTTATTAGGTATTTAACGCTTTTAGACTAACTTCCTTAAAAATCATGATAATTTGCGTGCTTAGTCATTTCATTGTTTCTTTTACAGACTAATCTCCAATCCACAGGTAATAAGAACATTTGTCAAGTCCTACAAAGCTACAGTACAAGAGTTGCTCAAAGCCAACATGTCCAGTACAGACGAGCAGATCATTGGAGCGATGTACTCACCAGAGTTCCGGCACAAGCAGGAGTTGGACATACAAGGGTACTCGTGTGTTGATGGACAGTTTGGCCTTCACAACACCGACGCTCAGTACTTTTGTTTGAGTTATATTTGTAAGGACACAGCTGAAAATGCTAAAAATAAAACTTCCATTTTAAATGGAGGTACAGAAGGCTAAGAAAACTAAAAATATTTTTTTCAGTTATAAATAATTGTTGATAAAAGAATGATACGGTTTGATTATATTACATGTTACATTGTTTTAAATTTTGAAAATGCATAAATTTAAATCTATACATTTTTATATTTAGAAGATTACATGTTGTGTGATAAACAGTTGTAATTTAGGCTAGTGCGAGCACTGACAAGCGTTGTGTGATACAAGCAGTCTATTATAAAAATAGTTTAAACTATAAATTAAGTTATCTGCCTATCTTTAGCTCATGCCCAGCAACTTATCCATATCATCCCAGGACAAAGTATCTCTGGATCACTGATACATGATCTCATAAGCAAATTTTATAAGATCAAAAGAAATGGAGTTATGATATTATACAAAACAGACTCAATATCTCATTCAAAAATAATGTTTTAGAATTTTTATTTAGGATGAAACATAATATTTATAAATAATTAGTATTTTAATTGAATATACTTTCTTATATACTAATTTTCTTTGATAAGTTTAAAACTCTTGTGTGTGTGTGTTAATGTGTTTGAATATATTTTTTAAATCTTTTTGTTACGTCTGCTTTATTGGTTTTGTTTTTAGTTGTGTTCGTTTAATTGCTTCACTTAAATACAAATATTGTTATATTATATAGCTTTAGCACAGCCAGAAAAGTGTATATAGTATTTTTATTGAGTTACACATCTGATGTATTGGTGAATTACGGTATACAAATCATTAAGCCAGAAATTGTGGAAAATTTGTTTCATGTACACTGTTTTTTATATTTTCGAAATATAGTTCCCATCTTGAACTTTACTCTCTAAAATATTTTTTAAATAAATATTCAAACGTTATAATATATCAAGTTTTGTCAAATAAAAGAACATAAGGACGATTTTCTTTGTTTTAGTTTATTATGTATTTAGAAACTTTTGCGAAGCTGAATTTGTGTAAGTATTTATTTGAAAAATCAATATTTCTCGTTAATGCTCAAGACACATGAAACAGGTCAAGTAGAGTTTTTTCTGCTTTAGATATCTCGGCATTTCAATGGATCTGTCGTCATCACTATGCCCAGCCGCCTTTTTTTCCTAACGTAAGTTAAATAACCATCAGAGTTGGGTTGAATCATAGACGTGCCAGTGATTTGAACCCGGGTTCAAGCTGTTTTGGTGTCTACCCATGAATAGTCAAGTTATCTACTGTTTATGTACCTAGTTCATTTAAAAAACTCTCACTGCAGTCGTCCTATATAAACTTAACATTACCTGAGGCACGATTTCCTAACAGTAATAGAGAGTTAAAATTAAACATGTAATACTTCAATGTTTAGCTCAAAATAGTAGTATAGAGATGAAAAGCACACTTATGTAATACCACACAAACCCATAGATCTTTAATGTAGTGTTTCGTTCCAAATTGGAGGTCGAACGAGTTGGTAGTTATTTATATTTAATTTAATGAAACCCTGACCTTTTGTATTTTTACCTTTAAATTTAGTGCAGTCATGATATATATGACTTGTTTTGAGATTATTTTAAAAATATTATATTTCACCATAAAATTAACTCAGGTTGTATAAATGTTAATAAATCACTTCTAAACTCAGTCAATATTGCAAAGTGGTACAAGTATCAACACTAAGAAATACAAAAGTTAAAATAAGTCTGTGAACTTCAAATAATTATTTGGTTTTAGGTAGGTTTTGGAACTAATTAAACATCAACCTAGTTAAATGAGGGAAATTATATTACAAAAAGTTTCTTCTATATTCTATACAGAAAATGAAAAAAAGAGATTAGATTACGCAATAGTTTGTCGATGTGAAAAACTGCATTATAATAATCTGTTCTAAGATTTTTTAAAGAACATTTACTTGGCTGTTAGGGAAGTGGGGAGGGTTCTATTATGGAAAACTCAATGGGATGGGGCCGGGGAGGGAATGAACATATTTAACGATCCGAATAAGTGAATTCCGGACTCGCAAATTAAAAAAAAAAGTTTCACCCATCTCCACAACTTCTCCCTTATCAACTTATCGGGTAAGGGGGAGGAGTGGGAGTGGGTGGGGGAAGTCTTCAAGCAAAGGATGGGGGGTTGCAGAGCGGAAAGGTTTGAGCATTTCTCTTATGTCTATTATGTGTTGATTAAAAAAAAAGGGGGGGGGGTGTAGTTTGGCCCTCGATCGAAAAAAACCACTGTATTAATATAAATTGGTACAGAAACCTAATCTTAACCCAATCCTTAACTCAATCCCTGACCCTAACCATAACCCTTGATAATTTGCTAATATATGGTAATCTATTGAATCACTAGGATATGTACAAAATATTCATGTATTTCATTATTTGTCGACTTGTTTTAGGTTGTTATGCATTTACTAGGTATCCTATAGAATGATGGTTCTTATACTATATATATATATATATATATATATATATATATATATATATATATATATATATATTATATATATATATATATATATATATATATAACAAAGGGAAATAGTCGTGAAAAAATAAGTAACACTCAAAACTAAGTTGCGTTTCTTCTACAATACATTTAGTATTACAAGTTGTATTATTTTCAAACATGGAGTGTAAATAGCTAACATTTACTGCCAACTGAGGTTTTATTCAAATTATTGGTGTTTGTGAACAAATAAAGAACTGTGTAAATAAAATGCGTTAACGCCAACAGGAATGCAAACACATTAAATTCAAATCAATACAGACCATATTTAACTGCAAATAGACAATGTTGACACCTATGAACGTGAACGTGTTATTTTAGAAAGACAATGTAAATACAAATGAAAAAGCTTTATTGTATTTCTCTCAGAAAATATAGACACTTGAGGACTAGTACGTGTGTTATTGCAGAGAAAATGTTTCACTGTTGTAACATACCTTTTTAGTGTAACAAGTCAAGGGCAATGTGTAAATTTACGTAGTGCTCTTGTTATCATTGGTTACCGGTTTCCCATGTAATGTGACCTCTTTATGTGAACAGCGCTGCTTGTATAAACTCGTCTCAGTCGTCACACCTGTCTATTACTCCATTTCTCAATATTTCCTTAAATTTTCTACCTCCCATCTATCCATGGCGAGGTATTCACTAGTTTCCCCAACACCTGCACCATCAATGACTAGATAGTGACCCCACATACTGACATAAAGTTAACTCTGTCACATTTAAAAATTAAAGGTATTTGCAGAATTTGAAACCCCTTCATGTGGACAACAACTCAATTTAGGATAGACAACTCCAAAATCAAACAACCGCTATCTTGTAATTTATTCTTGCTGGATAAAGGCTATGGAAGCAAAGGCAAAATAACAGCAGGCAGAAATCGGAGACAACGGCCTATATATCGCAAAACTAGTTGACTCGTATTACTTAATTATTTTGGGGGAAATTCCTTCCAACATCAAAATTAAGAACAAAGATGAAGAAATCCCTCAGTTCAGTTTTGCTCCTCTTATAAACACTCTGTTGACGACATTCTGCAACAATTCTTAAAATTTTTATAGCAACATCGCGGCTTGATAACTGTACACTAAATTGAGTTTTTTTTTCTTTCAAAATATGAATTTTTCAGCGCGCTAAAAGGCTTAAACAAACCTCATTGCATGGATATAAGACACTAGTTTTGTTTTTTGGTTTGTATCAACATCTGTCTGTTTGTTTCAACCATTGTCATTTCGAAATTAACATAGAGTTTATAATAAAAAATGACACTTAAAATAAATTTACCAATGTGACCATGAAAAAAAACCCATAAATACACGTCGATGTACTAGGTCAAGGGAAACTAAAAAAAACAACAATAAAATGTTGAAACAGCTTGGTTTGGCTTACTTCAGTCTAATCGCGTTCAGTTAAATATTTCTCACACAAATTTTAAATATTAAATTTATAAACGTACACATTCAGACACACAAAAAATAAAATAAATACATAACTTGATCACCATAAAAGAAGTAGGATATGTATTTTCATGTTTATTTATTGATTTTCTTCCCTCCAATTTCCCGTCATCGACACACACGAGAGTAGGCAATTACCGAAAAATAACAGATAAAACAAAATTCTAACAAGACAGCCTACATTCACTAAAAGCAATTAGAGTCTTAAAAACATATTTAAAATAATTGTGTTTGAATGAATACACAATAATTGCTATGTGATATTAAGAGAGATACATATTCAATGGAGTAGTGTCTATGTATAAATATACAGATAGCTAAAGTAAAACACACATTTTTGTAAACAAGCGTTTAACATTTAAATCTTGCTAAATATACTTTAGTTTAAAAGTGATGGAATCCAGATTTTTCGTGTTAGAATCCATGTGTTCAACGTTGAAATATTGCTTTTTTTTTCTATTTTATTTTAGACCGCTCGTAAAGTCTGATCAATCCTTGCTTGTGAGACATAATAAGCAAGGCATCAAAAACTAATTGTATTGAATTATAAATGTATAATGAAATGCATGTAATACATGATATTGTTAATTACATTATATATTTTCCTGTTAATTATAGCAAAAACATATATAATAAAATGCATTTGATAAACTATATTGTTAATTCAATAAGCCTTTATATTTTCGTTATAATCAGAGCACAATAACGAACAATTGTAAAATTGAAAACAATAGAGGACCAAACAAAATGATACTAGTCCCATCTTTACCGTTTTTATTTCGAGGGGGGGGGGGGGGCGATGCCCCCCCCCCCGAAGAGATGCCTGGAAGAAACTCTGGTATCATAGTATATTTTAAAGTCTAAGAACGTACCACTCAAGCACACAGATGCCGTGGCATGAACAATAACCTGTATTATAGACACAACTAGCCGTCCCGGCCAGGCCCTGCTCTGGCTTCTGTGAAAAACCTTTCTGTTAAAGACCATTACCTGTGTGTTTAGTAATCATCATAAACCCGGCATTGCCCACCCAAACCACAACCAACCAAAACCAAAACAACAAAACGCAAACATAACGCTAACACAATTACAAATACAAACGAAAACAAAAACTTAACAACAAACACAACCACACCCACAAACACCAATACAAACACAAAGAAAAAACAAACAAAAAAGCAAACGAAAACAAAAACCTAACAACAAACCCAACCACAAACACCAATACCAACACAAAAAAAAAATCAACGAAAAAAGCAAACGAAAACAAACCAAATCCAAACGCAAAACCAACCAAAAACACAAATACAAACCCAAACAAAAAAAACACAAACAAAAACGAAAAAAGAAAGAACAAAAACGAACCAAATTAAAACGCAACCACTAACGCAAACCCACCTAAACACAAAGAAAACACTAACGCGAACATAAACGCCCGGGGCGGAATCACCTGTTTTAGCTTAATGAACGACTATAGTACCCCAACTTATTCACAGTCTTTTGCACTCACTTAAACGAACGCGCCTGTTTCAATTTAATAAACAATTTTAATACTCCAAGCTTATCCGTAAAATACCTACAACATTTGCACTTGATCAATCCCCGCTAATTATGTAATTATTTTTTTTTCCCAACACCAAAACAAAGTAATTAAAAAGTAAATTATTTTCACGGAATGCAATGGTTTTATAAAGGGAAGTAATTGTGTTTTTCCTAATTTATCAAAGGGAAGTAAGTGCTATAGGACTAAATAAAGACATAATTAGAATTTTTGTAAAAGATGATATTTTTTTTAAAACTTGTGTTTAATGAACATGCCGACAATTATTACTATAATTTGAAAAATGAAAATTATTTCCCAACACTTTCAATAGTAATGTTTTAGCTCATAAATTTAGACAAATGCGCACGATAATTTTCTAACACTTAAATTCGTGCAATTCCAACGACATACAAATGCATTACATACAGAACTGAGCTTTATATATTAGACTAGCCGTCCCGGCCAGGCCCTGCTCTGGCTTCTGTGAAAAACCTTTCTGTTAAAGACCATTACCTGTGTGTTTAGTAATCATCATAAACCCGGCATTGCCCACCCAAACCACAACCAACCAAAACAACAAAACGCAAACATAACGCTAACACAATTACAAATACAAACGAAAACAAAAACCTAACAACAAACCCAACCACAACCACAAACACCAATACAAACACAAAGAAAAAACAAACAAAAAAGCAAACGAAAACGAAAAAAAAAACCTTACAACAAACCCAACCACAAACACCAATACCAACAAAAAAAAAAACAACGAAAAACAAACCAAATCCAAACGCAAAACCAACCAAAAACACAAATACAAACCCAAACAAAAAAACACAAACAAAAACGAAAAAAGAAAGAACAAAAACGAACCAAATCAAAACGCAACCACTAACGCAAACACACCCAAACACAAAGAAAACACTAACGCGAACATAAACGCCCGGGGCGGAATCACCTGTTTTAGCTTAATGAACGACTATAGTACCCCAACTTATTCATAGTCTTTTGCACTCACTTAAACGAACGCGCCTGTTTCAATTTGATGAACAATTATAATACTCCAAGCTTATCCGTAAAATACCTACAACATTTGCACTTGATCAATCCCCGCTAATTATGTAATTATTTTTTTTTCCCAACACCAAAACAAAGTAATTAAAAAGTAAATACTTTTCCACAAAATGCAATGGTTTTATAAAGGGAAGTAATTGTGTTTTTCCTAATTTATCAAAGGGAAGTAAGTGCTATAGGACTAAATAAAGACATAATTAGAATTTTTGTAAAAGATGATATTTTTTTTAAAACTTGTGTTTAATGAACATGCCGACAATTATTACTATAATTTGAAAAATGAAAATTATTTCCCAACACTTTCAATAGTAGTTTTTTAGCTCATAAATTTAGACAAATGCGCACGATAATTTTCTAACACTTAAATTCGTACAATTCCAACGACATACAAATGCATTACATACAGAACTGAGCTTTATATATTAGATACTTGATTCAGGCATTAAATCACGCTTTATGACAGTAGTTGTGTATACGCTATTACGAAGAAGATGACGAACTAGTCGACGAATACCTGACGGACAAGAACTTTACATCATCAGGTGAGAATAGGTACTCTAGCACCCACCCACGCATATTTCTTTATCAAATACTTATTATTTGTCGTCAGTAATGTATATTGCATAGTGTAAAATGTCCCGTTACTTTGTAGGTATCGTTGCTAAGGTTTGGATGGTGGTAGAGAATACGGTTGCCTACTTGAAAGTTTCGAGTTCGAAACCCGGGCCGTGTAAGTAAAACGTTCGTGTCTAACAAGCTATGATGGGAACCTGACTGAGGTTTGGGTAAGTAAAGGCGGCTGGGCAGAATGCTGACCACAATATACCTCTTCATGAAGAAGTCAATGAAATAAATGAACTCTACTTCACCGTTCCGTAGGTAGACAATTTTATTGGAGTAGTGAAACTCTGAAAACCGTATAAAATCCTTATTTACAAATGATGTTTTTATCGTACAATTCACTGTGTATAACTCGTAAATCTGCCAGACTGTACGGATGCCCAGAAATGCGCTTCCTAAAGGAACAGCCGGATACCGCATGTCTGAGGTAAGAAAACAGAACATTGTCTATCACTTCCACGCCAGCATTCTTGGAACACATCCCTGTGATGTACACATCTTCCCACAGGAACAACGGCAACCTGAGAGACGCCTGGTACAACAGCCACGACGCCTGTGTAGACATGACGTAGGCCGCACCTATCACATAATCAGGATAGGTATCCTCGGGGTACTCAGAAATAGAGGTGTACCACTTGGAGTCAGTTGATCTCATTGGGTTTACTTTTATCTGTTTTGATCCCATTACAAAAGCGTTTAAGTTGGGTTTCGTAATTTGAAATCGTCTCAGAGTGTTAACTAAAAAGGGTACATTAATATACATGTCATCGTCCGCTTTGAGCATATATTTTGCCTTTGGACAGTGAAGAAAAACATACTTGAGGATAGAAACGGACTTGATACTGAGGTTGTTATAACAGTCTACAAAATCCTCTTGCAAGATGTCGCCATACAAGACAGATTCTTGAAGAAGTAATTTCTGGGTTAAACTAGCGTTAGGCGAGCTGATGTCTGGTATTCCAATAAAGAAGATTAGAATTGAGTTAAAGGAGCTTTCATTAGCATTACTGCCCCAGGTCCCTCGAATTGTTTTGCGACCTTTAAAGTTGTCACCGCGAGTTGGGACACAGATAATTATCTCTATTTCTTGCTGGTCATTACATGCAACTCTTGGAGATATGACGTGTTTATAATCATGTGGGTTAATGACCTGTGCGGACAAAAATGAAAATTTGTTGAGATTTGGGTTACTGTAGGTAGGCGGAGTTGTCGTGGCGTTGATTGACATGGGTTCCCACAATTTTAATTGGTTATTTTTCACTGGGTCCGTATCATAGCTCTCTATTGCCCAGCTTTCAATGGTATTTGAGTCAACACTAAGGAATACAGTTAATAATCGACTGTCATATACAACGAAGCACAATGCAATAGTGGACATTGTAATGGTCAAAACAAGGCTGAGCTTCACACATTTTATTTGCGGCAGGACTCGGAGAGCCACTGGCATCAACCTGCAGGAGGAAGAGTAGAATGTAGATAGAGAATGTTAAAATTTGTTTTAAAATCTTAACAAACATTTGTAACATACACACAGGTACGAGAAGAGTCTACGACACATTCCCGAAAGACACTTGCTTGAATGCAGTTTGCCCTAAAGGCTGTTTTTCTCGAATAGACACTTACCCGAGTGCAACAACACGCTCGAATGTAAACACATGCCTGTATTGACACTTGAAAAAATGGCAAATAGACACTTGCCCGAATGCAACAATCGTCCGAATGGACACTTGCTGAATGTGAAAAAAATGCCTGAATGGACACTTGCCCCTTATAACAACCCTGTATAAAAACAATGAAGGCTTGGCATACTTCTGACCACAGTATCCTTTCAAATGCTATGTAACGGAGATAGGTGAACTGTACTTCACTTACCCCATAAAGCATCTATTCAATTTAACATTTTTGCATCACATTTTAATTCATGTCTAATTTTAATACCATGTACACCAATATAAGTACCCCGTTACAAAATGGTAGTGATCTTACCTTACGATATTACGCTGCATTATAGATGTTTTCAAACCAAACTTGGTTGCATGTTTCGATGTGTTGATTACGACGAGGCCGCTGTTAAAAATAAACAAACAAATGGTGAAACAAATGTATGTTGGCTACGATATACGACGTTCGTTAGAAAGACACCCATTTAGATCAATTTTATAATTTCGTGTTTCGGAGAATATGTCAATAAATCGAACAAGGAAATCAAAGACAAAATCAAACATGTAAATCAGATAGAGAATATATATATATATATATATATATATATATATATATATATATATATATATATATATATATATATATATATATATATATATATGATACTGTTGTTTTAATATTTTAGATGTCTGATTAAACAAATCGTTTACGATCGGTGATTTAGGTATTGTATTTCTGACCAATTAAATTCAGTTAAAAGATCCAGTCACAAATTATCCAGCCTTTCCAAGCAGAAAGGGAAAACAATTTTCTTCCACGTGATTAGTTTGCATAGTTATTACGTTTTGAACCTGACGGGTCATTGGTCAGATGTAACAGATTATCTGTGTCTGTGACCTCAGCATATGAAGTATAGTTTGATACTTTCTATTACCGACCACCTTTTATTTTTGGCTAGAATTGGATATGTAAGCTCAAGAACACGCAATACACACGTAGGTTAGGGATCCTAACTGGAGAGCTTTGGGTAACAGTAGTACGTTCTATTAGACCATCTTTCTTAAGATACATATTGGAATATAGTTATTTATAAATATTCTCAATATATTATTTATAAATATTCTCAATATATTTTTTTTATAAATATTCTCAATATATTATTTATAAATATTCTCAATATATTATTTATAAATATTCTCAATATATTATTAATAAATATTCTCAATATGTTATTTATAAATATTCTCAATATATTATTTATAAATATTTTAGTAACTTAGAAACGAGTTTTATTTTCAATATTCATCTTACACATTGTATGAATTAAAAAAAAAATTGTGTTAACAATGGACTTACTAGAGTCAGAAGATTTCATTCAGGTCCAACCCTGTACTCAGTAGACTGAGTCCACTCAGCTCTGATGGGTACCTAACTCACGTTAGGGAAAGTAAAGGCGGCTGGACATAGTGCTGACCACTTTATTCCTTCATATACCGAGGTCACAGAAACAAGTGAACTCTACTTCACTTTCCGTCTAGACGGGTTTGAAAGGGAACTTTACTATCCCTGTGCGTCGTATTGATTATATTTTGCAGTGTCTTTACTTACTAATCAGCCTATAAGAAGACTGTCTGGAAATAACTTTGCATGCAAAAAACTAAATAAAAAAAATAAACGGCGCTAAACATATTATCGGGTAGCATATATAATTTATTCTCTGAAACAGTACTCACACGAAAATCAATGGAACTCCAAGACGATAATTTTAGTGAAATAGATACAATTAAATCTAGACCAGACGCGTATTTTGGGTAACATTTAACCAAAGTATTCTAAAAGACCGTGTATTACATTTAAAAAAAAAATTAATAAAAATAAACCACGCGACCAAGTTAACAATAAAAAAAAACCAGCCAATGATCAATGAATGATGATCCACATATACTCGCCTCTCATTTCTATCCGCGACCTTGTTCAGTCTTTACTTATTGATCCCCACTATTGAACGTTCGGATGATATCTTCAAAGCTAAGCTGTTGAAATTACCTTTAGCTAGGTCATTGCTCGAAAGTACGCATTGTTGTGTATTGATAGTTGAAAAAAAATGATCGTTTAAAATAATCTCTGAACAAAGAAGAAACATTTTTTACAACTCTTTTTATTGTTTTGTTTTACCTTTTTAAAATTTTGATAAAATGGTCATCTTGTCAAAATGCAAGAGATAGTTGTTGATTATATGATCAAGCTACTTTCTACAGTGTGATCACAAGGTTACACATGTTGCAGTCAATTAGACCAGTACTTTTCAATTTCAAAAAAATTTTCATATAACCCCAACAAAATGCATTGTACAGACGGAGAACTGTTACTATTACTGCTATAAATGTGCAGGTATGAACGGTAAGCAAACACATACTTTATTGGGTCAAATTCGGAGAACGTCATTTTTTAAGTACATGTTTAAAACGATTCCCAGCTCTCCGTTTTTTTAACAATTTTTGTTAACCGAAAGTTAAAGTTTCATGTATTTACTTTTTCACCAAAACAAATTTAAAATAAACCGGGAGTGATCTCCCCTAAACTTTCTCGAATATTTTTATATAAAATAACAGGGGATGGGAACTCGGGCTATAGACATGATTTTTAATCCATTTTAAATACTTAAAAATTTAACAATAGAATAAAATCTCGTAGACAAAAGAATTGCACACCAAGTGAACGCTAAATAAAAAAGTGCATAATAGTGCGCAATATTATTAGTACTTTAAAAAATTTACATTAGTTTTTTGAGAAATTACTACTTCCGGTCAACGGAAATGACTCACAATTTAACAGAAGGTAGAAAATTAGATCTTTTACTTACATGTGAAATTTCGTTTATCTATCTGAAATAGTACTCAAGTTATAGGCTTTTGAAAATTTCAAAGTAGGAAAAGTACCACTTCCGTTTATCGGAAATCGCTCAAAAGTTGATACAGATCTACGATTTTGATAAAATACTCATATATGAAATTTCATCAACCTAGCTGTAACGGTACTCAAGTTATCGTGTTTACACACACACACACACACAGACACACAGAAAGACACAGAGACATACGGACAAGATTGCAAAATTATGTTTTTCCGTATCAGTGAGATTTTTTTTTTGCACGATTACACGACTTTCTCTATACTTTGTATATTGGAGAAAGTAAAATGCATACTTTGATAGTCTTTGAATTCTCTTTTATTCGAAATCTCACTCAGGCTGTATTGGAGTATCTGTAAACAATAGCTTGTTACAATAAATTACAGTACAGAGAATAGATAATGTTAGTTACCGTGTTTTTGTTTAAACACAATTCAAATATGTTATACTTAGGATATAATATAATCCTATTGATTTTCGTATTTTAGTTAACATTTTATTACATTATGAGAAAGACGCACACAGTACTGCGATCTAGATTTATGTTTTACTAATGTTTTAATCAATAATTGAATTTATTTTTTACAAATATAAGAAATTTATATTGTTTTTTTCAACGTTTTTGTTTTGTTGAAAAATAATAGATAAAGTTTATTTAATCGTAACGATTATAGGAAACTACACATACCACGCATAAGAATATAAGCATGAATCTTCACACAAAAACTACTCCAGCATTTCTCGCAAGGTTTCATTCATTTATACTTACTTCCGTACCAGTATGTTTTATAATATATACGACCAAACCAAACGTTGACAAAACGTGTTTCTTTACTTTCAAATTGATCATACACTCGCGTCTAACGAAATGGGTACTACTTACATAAACATTGTCCCAATTGTGTATTATATTTAGTTCTGATTTAGTTTCCCATTATTGGTTTGAAACTTTTTCGAGACCGAGATTACAACAATCAATTTTTTTCGTTCGTGCCCAAGACACACGGGGCAGATGTAGTAGAGTTAATCTGATTCAGTGATCAAGGCATTAAGATCAGCCGAATCCCTAGCCGCCTTTATTTTCCATAAGGTAAGTTTACAACAATAGATAGATTTAAATCTTACGCTGTTCCCGAACGGTGCTATTCTAAATAAAATGAAAACTTCACTCAAAGCAACGCATGGAGACCCTAGTATTATATATTGAAGACAAAGTGGCCAGTCTATTCATTGAAAACTTATGACTACACACACATTTAAAGAATAGAAAAAAAGACACAGCTACTACTAAAGCGGCTTAGCTCTTATTCAAGCGCGAACAATAAATCAGTAATTGAGATCAATCACGAAACACAAGATACAATCGGCTAAAAAAGTGAGAGGCGAGCGCCTGTCGATAGTAGCTTGTCAACATATTTTCTGATCATTAATTGCTTCAATAGTCGTGTTCATTGCAGTGGAAGAAAGAAGATACGTACAGAATACATTGGCAACTTTTCACTCACAACTAAGTAAGATTGAGTCTTTCTTATTTTTTAATTACATAATTAAATAATTATTTAATGCAGAGATACAAAATACATTTGTGCTAAACTAATACAACAGAAAGTCTCCAACGCTAGCTAGTGAATATATATCAAGTTGATACAAGTTGCAGACACACTTCTAAAGTTGTATTTCATTCAATGGTATCTCCACCAAGTCTTCCGATTGGGTAATAATTAGATCTAGATGTTCTATAAATATACGGCTCACACCGCTGTATGGTACACTAAGCTATTAGCAACAATTCAATCTATTTACTCACGTGAGTTCATTTTATTTCTATTTCTTGTGCAATTAAAATATCTTTGTAAAAATCATATGATTGATGCAAAGGAGTTAACTATATAAAACCATGTTACAAAGAAAAAAAGTATCATACAATTTACCTGATTGTTATATTGGTTAAAAAACTTTGCAAAATCCGAATGTGAGTGTAAGATAACGCGGAAGGAATGTTTAAACATGAAATGTAAATGTCATTTTCAAAATTATAGCTAAAGTACTCGTCGAACCTCGCTGCAATCTCCAAATCCTTTTATTTTAAGAAACATCATCAAAACATTTAAATTTACTTTGTGTCCTATTATTTAAATATAAAAAATATGTCAAATGGTAATTTTAATATTATTTATTTATTATGTATCAATTACCTTGAAATTATCTTTTAGCTAAATAGGTATTTTCACTAAATCTTCGTTTGTTGTACGGTCATTGTTTATATAGCTGTTGATAGTCCTTTATTAGTTCTAATTCTAATTTTGTTTTTTCTGTGTCTTCTTTGGCTTGTATTTCTAGTATTCTTTCTTCATTTTGCACTTTCTCATCTATCCCATCTTTTGTTCGTCCCATTATCTCTCTCTCTCTCTCCCTCTCTCTTTAGATCTTGTATCTACTTTCTTATTTAATTACAATACCATTATTATGTTTTAAAGCAGATTTTTTCGAGATTTTTTTAAGAAAGTGGTAATCCGTAAGTTTTTTTACATAGCAAAAAGGGTGTCAAATAAAATATTAATTCTTACTTCTTTGTTATTTAACGTCCAATATTCACAATGTTCACAAATCAGAATACAGTTCTAAATTCATTATGGTTACTTTGACGATGTTCATTCAACAAAGTTTGCAGATCAGGATCCAGTTATAGTATACTTGTTTGATTTGCCAAATCCAACAGAATAAACACTGGGCTACTAAAAGCACATAATAATTTATATCTTTTTTTCTGCTTAATTTCATCTGCTGAATCCAACTATATAGACGCTTTTGGCGATCTATGTTGAACCGCTTCAATGCAAAAAAAAAACTTTGATTGTCACAAAATGCATGTCTAACCACTTCTGACACCATTGCCATAGAGTGTAAGTATAACCACTTTTGACACCAATGTCACAGAACATAGAGTGTAAGTAAAACATCTTTTGACAGTCACCGAGTGTAAGTACAACCATTTGGAGTTGTCTCTCCAAACGAGCCTCATCTGCCCGGGGGTTCGAACTCGAGACTTTTAGATTAAGCAACCATGAGCTTTACCGACTTGATTGTGCATTAGTTTATATTACTTTTGTATACTACAGTTTCGCATATTTATAGTTTGTAATTTTGTTAGTAATATATTTTTTTCTAATTTAATTAGATATGAAAATTTTGTCCTTAAGGAATTCGTACTCTTTGTTTTTAGACGGCGTTGAATTGAGTACTGCTAGAGATTACTTGCTTGTTCCTCGATTTACTCAGTTCTGGAGAAGTGAAGGAAACTAACAAACAGGGCGACATCATGATGCCTTCATTAGCAAAGGTAACACACTGTCTACATGTACGTCTTCGTCTCCATGAAGTACAGAAATAACAAAGTAAGACAGTAAGTAAATAAGTAAGCTAGTAAGTAAAGAGAAAGTAAATAAGTAAATACATACATACTTTTTAAAACAATAAAAGTAATTAATTAACAAACTAAGTAATTTAAAACATACACTGCTAAGCATAGGCCTACTTGTTATTCAAGAAAACAAACGGAGGCCGAAAGTTCTAAAAATTATGCAAATATAAAACATAACTAATACATGATAAATGTTTTGGAGAAATCGGAAATAAAAGTAAAGTTACTGTTTATTGTCGGTATACGCTTACAATTTTATAGAACTCTATGTGAAGTATCGACACTCATATTTTGAAATTTAAAAAAAAAATTATTATACGCCATGAAATGTGTACCTTACGTAAACTATACATTTTTGTTCTTATTTCAGATGAGACTAATGAAAAAGTATGTAGCTTTGCTTTTGGGAATTACATTCATCTTTATTTTGTTCATTAAAGATGTCAATAAAGGGGGTAAGTTGTTGGGTTTAAGTGTCAAAGATATTTGAGTAAATGTTATCTTTTTTTCAAGAATAAGACCGTTATCAAGACGAAGCCTATCATAATTAAACTCGCAAACAAGAATTAGTAAACTGTTCTTAAAAATAAAGCTGAATTCTGGGTAAATGTCATTAACGCTTGTGCTTGACATTAAAATATACCTTGCTATGCTATGTTTCAGCTGGTGTGGTTCTTGTTATTGCTGCTTTAAATATTTGCATAGCATCCCATTTCTTAACAATATCTTATACATATTTGTAACTTTAAAAAAAACACATAAAAGGTAAGCTTTGTTTTAATTTATTTTTAATTTTCCTTCAGCTGTTACAAGTATTTTGAATGGACCTTGGGGCGTGATCAGGGTAAAGTATTTGGAATATTTAACAGAAGAATAATTTTATGATTAACAGATTAACTACAAATAAACAAACAAAAAACAAACTTCTTTCTTCTTCTTCTTCGTTCTTAATTATTAGTATTGAAGGGGGATCGAGATTTATCTGCCAGTGGGGTTGTACTCGAGACTGTTCGAATTTATCAACCATGAGCTTTTTGCCGACTCGACCACGCCTCCAACACAATTAAGCGTTACGTGTCAACTGGTTATGCGCCATTGAGGCCATTGACTCCGATTTCAGCCTGCTTTTCTTTTTTGGATTTGCTTCCATAGCCTTTGTCCAACCAAGAACAAACTACAAGGCAGCAGTTGTTTAATTTTGGAGTTGTCTCTCCTAGAAGAGTGGCTGTCCCCAGCTAACGAGCCTCATCTGCCCGGGGGTTCGAACTCGAGACTTTTCGGTTTAGCAACCATGAGCTTTACCGACTCGACCACGCCGACCCCCTCAAAAAAAAAAAAAAAAAAAAAAAAAAAAAAAAAAAAAAAAAAAACAAACAAATAATCAAATAACGCAACTCGTTAATAAAATTAAAAATTTTAAAAATTAAAATTAAACTAATTAAAAACGAATTAAAAGTTGAAAAACAAAATAAGAATAATTAAAAAGAAAATAAATAAGCAAATTACGTAACTCGTTAATAAAAAATTAATAAAAAATTTAAAAAATCAAATTAATTAAAATCAAACTCATTAAAAACTCATTAAAAACTCATTAAAAATCTCATTAAAATTACGTAACTAGATCACTGGTTACGTCACAAGGTCACCTGACCTACTGACCTACTGACCTACTCCCCCTTCCCATCACCCTGCGCATCCTCCCCATCCCCATCCCCATCCCCATTCCCATCCCCATCCACCAGGATGTGGAGTATTTTACTATATCTCGTTGTCCCGCCGGCTCCACCTCCCTCAGGCAGTATTTTGCTATTATGTCATTGTACCTCCACATCCGAGTATTTTCCTATATCTCATTGTCCCACCCAAATAATAATCAAAAGGGACCTAATATACTACTGACTTCCTCTTATTATACACTGTTTAACTTTATAGTCGATGCAGAGTTATCTCACCACTGAAGTGGACCTTGAGGATAAGCAAGTTAGAGCCGCAACACATACGAATGAAACAGTAAGATGTACATTTTTTATGACTTGATAAATTTAAATAATTGAATATTAAATAGCGTTTTATTCATGCTTCGAAACGACTGTATGGTATAAAGACAACAGGGATAAACCACAGTTATCACAGTTTTCTACTTTTGCGAAACATTATATTTTTTTTATCCTTTGTTGTTCCATTGCGACATGATATTGATTTTTTTTTTTCATTTTTTTACCCAACTTTGAAATAATTAGCAAAATTGATACAAAACGTTTTTTAAGTTATGAACATTATTTGATAAAATGCAATCTCCTCATTATTTATGGTCTCTAAACACCAAACGCTACCTTTTAAGATTTAATTTTATCTAAGCTTTCACAAAATTAATTAATGCAGTGAAGGGTTAAAGGTCACACTATTGAGGGGATCGATGCGGTTTTACCCTTTCAAAATTGTTCTACGTGATCGACATACCCTCGTACTAAATAAGTATAGCACTAGCAAAAAAAATTTAAAACAAAATTGGACAATGTAACTTTACGTGGTTTTTTACGTCCATTACATCGGTATTTTTTCAGGCTACAGGACTTTACCCCCCCCCCCCCCCCACGCTTCTCAAGTTAGAATCCTTACTATAACTGGAATTCTAAACCGAAAATACTAATTTAATTCAAACCTTAAGAAAAAGACCAAACCTAAGCTTCCATCTTTGCCTAAAACTTCACACAAAACCAAAACCAACGCTAGACATTGGTTTAAGCCTAACCCTGACACTAGCTCTAACCCTAACCCTAACCCTAGCCCTAGCCCTAGCCCTAGCCCTAGCCCTAGCCCTAGCCCTAGCCCTAGCCCTAGCCCTAGCCCTAGCCCTAGCCCTAGCCCTAGCCCTAGCCCTAGCCCTAGCCCTAGCCCTAGCCCTAGCCCTAGCCCTAGCCCTAGCCCTAGCCCTAGCCCTAGCCCTAGCCCTAGCCCTAGCCCTAGCCCTAGCCCTAGCCCTAGCCCTAGCCCTAGCCCTAAACCTAAACCTAAACCTAAACCTAACCCTAACCCTAACCCTAGTCCTAAACCTAGCTCTAACCCTAACCCTAGCTCTAACTCTAACTCTAATCCTAACTCTAACTCTAACCCTAACTCTAACCCTGTCCGGGGAGGGAGGGTAATGACCTACTGGGCGGGGGTAATTGACAGTGGGGTAATTGTCAGGGAGTTAATTGACAGGGGGGTAATTACTCAGGGGGGGTAATGTCGGGGATGGGGAAATGTCCGGGGGGGGGGTAATTGACAAGGGGAAAATGCCGTGATCCCATTTTTTCAATGCCGTGGTGTTTTTGTTTTTTTTTAATAAAATTCAGTCTTATAATGTACTTATCAGTGCGCATTCGGGGAGATAAAAGATGATGATCCCTCCATCACGATCGTGACGCTGTTTTTTAAACTGGGGACTTTACAGAAGAATTCTGGCATACGGACAGTTGATAAATACAAACAATGGATGACTACGTGGGGCTGGCTGAAAAATCCGGTCGTTGCGTTTTTCGAAGATAATGACATTTTACAATATTTTAAGTAGGTCAAAACTAAGATCAACATTATATATATATATATATATATATATATATATATATATATATATATATATATATATATATATATATATATATATATATATATATATAAAGCGGTGCATCGTTTCCGTTAGTCAGTTAGTCCGTCATTCGGTCAGTCTGTCATTTTTTGTTTTCTTTAGTTTTTTTTTTAATTCATGGATATTGTTATTCGGTGTATGGGACGATGGGACGATGGGACGGTGTTTTGAATAGAAAAGCATACGAGCTCGGATTTGATTTCATATTTATAAAAGTTCCCTGAGTCCACCCAGCTAAAATAAGTACCTGACGCACTTCTAGGAAATAAAAGCGGCTGGGCATAGTACTGATCATATTATTCCGAGGTAACAGAAACGGATGAACTCTACTTCACTTGCCCCATAAACCGTCAGTTTCAAAAAAGCCTGTTGAAGACAACGTAGCCTATAAGAAGAGTATGGATCTCTGTTAATTAACTTTGTGTTTACTTTTTTATTGAGAGTAAGGAAATGTATTATACTATATTCATCCTACCCCCATTTCACAGGCAAATTCGTTCCCAGCAACCAGGAAACAGGACTACGATTGTGAAAATTAACAGGTCTCAGCTGGACGCCTTCAAAAACTTGGAGAGGATCAAAGAAATTTACAAGAACAGCTCCTACTCTAAGCTTAAACACATTATAATCGATGCTAACTACAGCTGCACCATGAGTGCTAAATACGACGTCTTGATTATGGCACTGGACCGCAAGCTGGTACAGACAACATATGTGGCATGGATGGACATTGGTTTGTTTAGGTAAGGGTTAGACCTGCATCGATAGCGGTATTCGTAATGGATACAGTTTAAAATGGGTGTGACAAAATACAAGCAGTACGACAAAAACAAAAATCCAATTGAAGTAGCCTATTCTTTTGTCAACATATTACTAGGCAATTTTTTATTTATTGTATCTTTTGTACACAACTAGAAATCTCGTTGAAGACAAAAAAAGACTAACAAACCAGAACTTCACATTGGAGATCCCTCTAGATTTCAACGACAGTAGAGTGGGTTTTACCGAGGTGGCTCCTAGACATAAAATGGAGAGACTGAGCCCATGGGACTACATAAAAAATAGCTACGTGTGGTTGGCTGGTGGTTACGTCCTGGGCACTCATCAGGTGGGTGGTGGTGACTCTTTTAAAAAAACAGATTCAAACAATGTAATAATAGTCAAAACATGAATCTTTGCATGTGCGTCCTTTATCGTGGGTTCTTAAACGGTCTCATCTTCTCGAATCCCCAGGTAATAAGAACGTTTGCCAAGTCCTACAAAGCTACAGTACAAGAGTTGCTCAAAGCCAACATGTCCAGTACAGACGAGCAAATCATCGGAGCGATGTACTCACCAGAGTTCCGGCACAAGCAGGAGTTGGACATACAAGGGTACTCGTGTGTTGATGGACAGTTTGGTCTTCACAACACCGACGCTCAGTACTTTTGTTTTAGTTATATTTGTAAGGAGGCGGCTGAAAAGGCTAAAAATAAAACTTCCCTACTGAAATGACGCAGGGGAGAGAACTAATATTGGATTACTATGGTTTGGGTAAAAAAACATGCAGTTAACACTGACATGATGTTTTGATTTTGTTTTATTTTTTTCCAGCATAGAGAGTGCACAGTGGGAAAAGAAAACGCAAGCGACGGTTCTAATTCCTTAATAATATTTTGTCTTTAGCATTAATAATGCATTCATTCGATATTGAAATGGTGTTCGTGCTTATAAAACATTATAAAAATAAATCGATGTTTTTAAAAGACACAAACCTGCAAGATAAGGTGTGGGTTATTTTGAGATGTGTTCTAAATTTACCTTTACAAACCTGACGGTCTATAGGGCTGGTAAGTAGGTCACCAAACGGTTTTACGGCTCAATAAAACCGGCATAAGCCATACAACTTTTTATCGACCTACTTACCATCCCTAAAGGGCAAGTGAAATAGAGTTCACTTGTTTCTGTGCCAAGCCGTCATTACTTTCCCTAACGTGAGTTAGGTACCCATTAGAGTTGGGTGGACTCAGGGACGGTCTACTGACTTGAACCCGGATTCGAACTCGAGACTTACGGGTTAGCAGTTCAGCTCTCTACCGCTAGACCACTCCGTCCCTCTGATGTGTTATAGACTACCCGTTATCCTTGGATAATTGTTGGTTTTGGGAGTCATTCATCATGGAAGTCACGTTTATTTGACGATTTTTATCCTCCCCTCCACCTCCATACTGTCACAATCTTCTCTTTTGTTACCCTCGCTATCCCCTCCCCCCCCCCCCCCAGGCTTACATAAAGACATCAGAAATCTCAGTTCTAGGGCCCGGATCCATCTCTAGGGGCCTGTATTGAGAGTTTATGGTTCTCATCCATGTATGCACCTCACTATTCGAACATCAGCAATTCCTTTACAAAGCCTCGTAAAAGTTAACCAAGTAAAACTGGTATGGGGAACCTTTGGAGGGGAATATTATTGGGGCATGACAACTGGACACAGCTAATTCACTTTTCTGTTATATGTAGCTTGTGCTCTCTTATATGAAGAATATTTCCATATGTTATTAACCAACCCCCAAAACTGAATCGTTTCACCTAAATCGTTACCATTGTTATTATTCTGGTTTGTTATTATTTTAATATCACGTGCTGATCAATTTACAGCAATACTAAATTAGTTTATATTCAATGAAATTACATACTTTAGTTAGTGTAATTCTGAAACCTTAAAAATAAATGTAAGTTTTTTTCAAAATAAAATTATTTTCAATTTGTGTATACAATAATATATAAGTAAATATAGGTCAAGGTCATAATTAAATATCTATAAATACTACTTAACACCCCAAAGTCAACAGTTAACAAAGTCAACAATTGTTTCATCATAAATAACCATATAACATAAACATGTGCATCTTCGTTTCTCACTAGTGTCCAATAAATGTGACGTTTGTGTAACAATCAACATGGGGCCATTCGTTGCTAGCGTCCCACTTATGGGACGCTTGTTGTACACGTGATATAATGAAGTAGTTAAAAAAATTGTTGTTCTTAATTAAATTTTAATCAGATAGAGATATGGTACTGCTACAAGTTTCAAATGTATTGTCTACTTAAAATGTTAATATTTTAGAAGATATGTTATTTCCTGTGCGCATGTTTTCTTTTTTCCTCCATTTTGACAAGTCCTGCAAAGCCGGCGCTATAACATTTTCTAAATTAAAATTTTTCACAAAACACACAAATTCAATCATTTTCAAATACAATGAAACATAATTTGTGTTAACTAGTTTTAAAAAAAAATTAGCATTTTTTTTACAAGCGTCCCATAAGTGGGACGCTTGTAGAATATGGTTAAATAAACCTAGGTAGTCAAAAAAAATTAAAACTGTAACAAATGAATAAAAATAAATCCTATTTTAAAACACTGTTTATAAAAATATTCTCTGAGAATAGTGAGAGGCGGGCACATACGAATCGTTTAGCGGGCATAGGGTTGGGAACCCATACTTTAACCCATACACATGTAGCTAGGACATGTAGCACCTAGCCAGCTTAGACATAGCACCTAGCCAGCTAGGACATGTAGCATTTAGCCTGTTAGGACATGTAGCACCTAGTCAGCTAGGACATGTAGCACCTAGCCAGCTAGGACATGTAGCATTTAGCCAGCTAGGACATGTAGCATTTAGCCAGCTAGGACATGTAGCACCTAGCCAGCTAGGACATGTAGCATTTAGCCAGCTAGGACATGTAGCATTTAGCCAGCTAGGACATTCAGCATTTAGCCAGCTAGGACATTCAGCATTTAGCCAGCTAGGACATGTAGCATTTAGCCAGCTAGGACATGTAGCACCTAGCCAGCTAGGACATGTAGCATTTAGCCAGCTAGGACATGTAGCACCTAGCCAGCTAGGACATGTAGCATTTAGCCAGCTAGGACATGTAGCATTTAGCCAGCTAGGACATGTAGCACCTAGCCAGCTAGGACATGTAGCATTTAGCCAGCTAGGACATGTAGCATTTAGCCAGCTAGGACATGTAGCATTTAGCCAGCTAGGACATGTAGCATTTAGCCAGCTAGGACATGTAGCATTTAGCCAGCTAGGACATGTAGCATTTAGCCAGCTAGGACATGTAGCACCTAGCCAGCTAGGACATGTAGCATTTAGCCAGCTAGGACATGTAGCATTTAGCCAGCTAGGACATGTAGCATTTAGCCAGCTAGGACATGTAGCACCTAGCCAGCTAGGACATGTAGCACCTAGCATGCTAAACACTCGTAAAGGCGGCTGGGCATACTGCTGACTACACTATCTCTTCATATGCCGAGGTCACAGAAACAAGTGAACTCTACTTCACTTGCCCCATAAACCGTCAGGTTTGAAAGAGAAACTTTTAAACACTCGTATTTTAATTCTCCACCGTGATTGAGCACATTGCTTTAAGTTAAATCTTGGTTCCTACCTTTATTCCTACGATTGTAAATATTTGGTTAATAATCGTCATTCTGTCTCTTGTGATAGCAAACTTTTTTTCGATCATTCTCTACCCCATTACTGTTTCTCTGTGTCATATCTGAATTATTTTCTTTGTTGTCTAGATTTGCCAATTAAGCCACATGACTTTAGATATAGGCGGATCTGAAATAGTCAGCTGTCGGCTGTCTATACATGATAATAGTGTGTTGCCATGTACTTTAGAGTTGCTCGTCATCAAGAGAAACGTTGTTTTTTTTTCATAATAGCTGTTTTTTTTTCAAAAGCCAAAACATTTTGTCAATTGAAGAAATAATGTTTATATTTATATTAAAAGAAAACACACATGACAGGAAAATCGTATAATAAATAAAAAAAGGAAAAATCTTTTTAAGATTTTAAAAAGGAGATAAAATATACAATATTTAAATCATCATATTATATATGCATAACTATTTTTTTTCAAAACGCACTGTCATTTTGTAGTAGTATTTACCCACAGTCATTTATTAGTTAATAGTAATTAGCTTAAACCATTGTTACAAGATAATCAATGTGCACCTTAGACAATGTAACATGTAAGAGAAGAAAATTATATTCACAAAACGTGTAGGTATTCTACACTTTTCGAGAATATAAATATTATTATAATAATTATTTGTTAAGGAAAAAAATATGGCACACACTACATATTTAAGAATTATGAAATTAGACTGAAAATAATTACAACAATACATTTGACGGGATTTTTTTTCGAAAACACTAGTTCTTTAGATATAAAAATTAAGAGGATATATTTATGCCATACACAATACATGTAGGTAGTGTAACAATTGAGAAAATAGCAATACTAACTGAACATATCTTGACATAATGTGCATGTTTAAACAATATGCAAATGTATGTTTCTCATTTTCATTATTCTTTATTTAGCAATACTTTTCTGTTCGCTCACAATAATTAACTACTTATGTATGTTTTTGTACAAGACTGGACAGTAGTGTGCACGTTTTCCTATCTTTAAAGCTAAAGCTGTTTTAGGTTTTTAAAATATTTTTTTCTACACAACAGTGTATGTTAATTACTAAAAAATAATCACTGCTATAATAGAACGGTTTTGTTTTTTACAAAACCACTATTAATGTGCACGAAATTATGAAAAAAAATCGTTTTTTATGTCGGATTTGGGCCCACTAAACGGCCTGGGCCCTCCACTCACCCTCCTCCAAGCATTGGTAAATCCGGCTTTGATTATTGGAGTTAATGGACGTAATAACTAGAGAAGTTTGGACTTTGAGTTGGATTAAGTGTTAAATTAGCTTAAAACTGTTAATTTACACTATAAGCTTATGTTCAATTTTAAATTCGGTGTAGGCAATATGCTAAATTTTCGGGTACTTTGTGTTAGATTAAGTGTTAAGCTATTACTAAAGTGTTATAAAAAAATTAAATTAGGAATTTTAAAGAAAGTTTCCACTTTAGACTTAGCGATCTATAGGAAGATGAAGTAGAGTTCATTTGTTTCTCGACCTCGGCATATAAAGGGTTAAGTGATCAGCGGTTGGTTCAACCATCTTTATTTTCTCTAACGTGAGTTAAGTACCCTTTACCGCTGGGTGGACTCATCGACGTTCCACTAAACCGTGATTTGAACTCGAGATTTTCGATTTCTAAAGGGTGTTATAATAAAGGGGAATTCCAAAACTACAATTCATTCTTGGAAGGGTAGAGGTCTATTTTTGTGGCGATGTGTGACCAGTGAAGATGACAGGGACTTTGAAAGTGTCGCGAGATTGATCTTACAATCCCGTTAGTTATATTTCCTAAACTTTCTCGAATATTCTTATATATCACTACGGGGGATAGTAACTCGAGATATAGACATGTTTTTTAAATCGATGTGATTATACTTAATTAAACTTTTAAAAATAGAATAGAATTTCGTAGATTAAAGAATTGCGCACCAAGTGAACAGATAACAATGCGTGTATAATAATGTGCAACATTAGCACTTTATAAATTCATATGCGTTTTTTGAGAAAACGGAAATAGCGTGAAGTACTACTTCCGGTTACCTAAAAATACTCAAATTTTTATGTTAAATTCCGTCTATCAGAAACAGTACTCAAGTTATAGGCTTTTGAGAAACCAATAACTTCCACTTGCGGTTACCAGAAATCTCTTAAAAAGTTGATACAAAAGTTGATTTAAAACTTATATATGAATTTGTATCAACCTATTTTTAACGGTACTCAAGCTATCGTGTTCACAGACACACATTCACAGAGACGAGATTGCAAAATTATTTTTTTTAGACTTAATGGGGCATAAAATGCGGATATGTTGATAAATCTAGATTTACAATTTTACCCCGATTAAAATAATCCCACCCTACTCCGTTTATGATGAAGTACTGAGGTATAAAACTGTTTAAACTTTCAAAATTTCATGTGATTTTTGTTCACAATTACAATACTTCCTCTATACTCTGTATACAAGAATGGAAAAATTACAGAACTTTCAATAGCCTAAAAATTAGATACAGAAAAGCTAAAAGCATAATTAAATACAAACATTTCTATTCAGTGGCGTAGGCAGGGGGGGGGGTAAAAAAAAACCCATAGACCCCTCGGTATATAGAAAAGTATGATGGGGGGGGGGTGCAAATCGAAAGTTTGAAGGGGGGGGGTGCAAATCGAAAATTTGAGGGGGCGGCGGGTGCAAATCGAAAGTTTGTCCCCGGCTAAAAATTGGAAACCCCCCCCCCCCCCCCCTTGAGACGATCCTGGCTACGCCACTGTTTCTATTACAGTTAAACAGCTCTAAATTTCATTTCAGTCATTGTTGGATTGTATTTGCCTTTCCAGAATACACCGAAATTACTTCCCCCCCAATCTGCGTTGAGATGACATTCTGCGCATGTTACAAACCACCACGCTCCGTAATAAGTAACTGCACAGTTAGTGACCATGTTAACGTCATTATCGCGGTCAAAAGTTGTAAACTTCGCATTGTTGCCCACATACTCGATACAATTAACAGCATTTCCTGTGTAGCCATAAACATGTAGCCTGTAGCCGTCTGCCTCGCTAGAAATGTTGAAGCTGGAATACTTGGCGTAATAGTTTTGTCCATCAAATGTCATATCCACTCTCAGTTCTGTTGGACGGTTTGACGTAAAGAGATAAATGTTCTCATTGCCCAGGTAAAAATTACCTGAACTAAAATCACCAAACCCATTTTTGTATTCCGTCCAGTTCCTGTAAAAATCTACAGTCCCAGAAACACGTCTTTGGAAAATGGTCCATCCTCCACCGTCTGTCACTGTGTCACACATGACCTGAAGTCCAGATGTCAGGGTCACCACAGGTCGAGTGACAGTGTTGATGACACCTTTGCAAGGGTCTTGCTGCTGGCCTGTAAAATTAATACAATTATAATTTATACGATAGTTTCTAAATTCCGTCTCTATGTCTTTCTGTAACGACGTGTAAAGATTAACAAAATTTAGTCATTACAATTAATTAAACGGTTTTGACACTATAGGGCTGGTAAGTAGGTCACCAAACAGTTATATGCCTCAATAAAACCTTCATGAGCCATAGAACTGTTTGGTGACCTTTTTACCAGCCCTATAAGGAAATATAAAAATTAAATCCCTCGTAGATTACTAAGACTTTATTAAAATACAAAAGGGGAAATAACAAACTAGACGCAATCACCCAAACAGTCTTGTGAGCTGTAGTTGACGAGAATGTTTATAATGGTAGAGCCATTCAATCTAGCGAAGGCTTATAGATAATAAAGTTTTTTAACGAATTGAGACTAAAGGGAGGTAACAAGATTAAGATCTTGTTGTCGTCTGTAAAATTTGATCGCGTTTTACTGATGTTTTTTTTAAAGCAAATAGTTTTAGTCGTGTCGAGTTCATAAATTAGAAATTACTAAAAAGCAGAAAATAAAATAAATATACAGAACCTTTATAGCAACAATCTTTTAAATGTACTGAAAATAACTTTTCAATTATTTCTATAGCCCGAGTCCATTGGGAGTGTTACCCAGACCATTATTCTTATTCATGAATCACGAGCAAGTATAAGGAGGCTCGCTCCCTATTTAAATTTTATACAGTTATTTCAAGGCAACAAATTTAAACCGGTGCTGAAAAGGGAAAACATCTCACATTAGCGATAATTTTCCCTTTTAGGAAAATGATATCACAGTGAAAATTTAAAAAACCCGCCGAGATACTAAAATAAATCCTTACATCAGCTGGCACTTGCTTTCGGGCATTAGTCGCAAGGGTCCTTTAGGCAGAATGTATTCATGCAAGTATTTTTCGTGATTTTGTCGTAAATCCTGTGTCACCCTCCCCCCCCCCCCCCCTCCCCCCAGATACACACAACTTTGGTTATAGCTTTAAACGATGTTTATCTATAGTCCGTTATTACCACAGCTCAATGTAGCCTTGTTTTTTCTAGAGTAAGCAAGTTTACATTAATGTGTCGCCCCCCCCCCCTCCCCTTCTCTTTTTATCGATATTTGTCGATTATTCCTCAAAAGACTATTTTAATGAAAGTAGTTATTTTTCAAACTCGACTGTCTATTGGGCAAATGATATAGTGTTTATCTGTTTCTGTAACCTCGGTATATAAAAGAGATAGTGTAAGCATTATACCCAGCCGCCTTATTTTCCTTAATGTGAGTTTGGTACCACATCGATTTTACGTCGACACATTTTACATTCTAACTTTCACACTTTTTAAATTCCATTTAATTAATTAGTGAATCTAAAAAATTTGCGATAAAAAATTGTACAAATGTCATATTTCAGTACCCCTGGTTGTTTAGCAAGTTAAATATAACCGTATGCATAATAAAATATTGTAATACAACAAAGACGTTTCAAAACAATAGCTAGAGATTTAAAATTTAGATCACTATAACATTAATATGTTTTACTAACTATGGTATTAACTGCCCAATATCTTTAACACGTATACAATAGTAAACAACATCCGTCAACATATACACAGATTCCAGTTATTATCTATACCTATTTTATCCCTTTCAATTAAGAACGCCAGTGTAAACATATGAATCCATTGAAGCTATAGTGTAGAACAAATGAACTCACCCAAGCTACAATGCTTTGTGGTTTTGTTGTAGATGTAGCTGTAGCAAATTTTTTTGGAACTTGAACAACGCGAGGCGCAGGACAAAAGGCTTACTTGGTCAATCTCAACATTGATGGGCAGCATGGTCACGTTTGTGTCATCAACAGCTTTATACTGGCTTTCTTGGATACCAGTAACAAAATGAGCTATAGAAGAAAAGAAAAATAACTATAACACATCTAACCTTGTGTGATGATATAATTTGTAGTTATAATACATCTAACCTTGTGTTATAATACATCATGTAGTTAAAATAAAACATCTAACCTTGCCTGATGATACACAGTGAAGTTATAATACATCTAATCCACATGATGAATAAGGTAGGCCTATGTGAAGTTATGAATTGCCGCTTTTTAAATGACTGTTCATCAACTCTTGTAGTAGTACTTGTGTGCTACTTTGTATCACAATGTGTTATCTATTCCAAGCATAAATAAATAATAATAACATAAAAGCCTAAAATATAGAGTAGGCCTACATAAATAGTGCAATTCAACATTACTTACGTACTTTTATAATGTGTATTATATAGGCCTACATCATATATCCAGGTAAAAACGTTAAGAAAATAACTTTAAATGAAACAATGAAACAGATAGATGTTCAATGATTTTAAAACTACACACACACTCATATATATATATATATATATATATATATATATATATATATATATATATATATATATTTATATATAATATACTATGCATTACACCTAGCTTAGCTTAAGATTTGGAACAAATATGCTCAAAATCTTTAATTTTACATAACACTATACTAACACTAACCAATGCTAAATTTAACACTTTTTGTATTTCAAAACCAATCTTTTTAATTTAAAATGTATATTTCAATCACTAGCGACAATTGACCTCCTTCTTTTTTTCGTATTCTCTCAGAGCTTTAATTTTGTAAGTGGGGCCGGGTTGTCCAGATGATGGTTTTGCGCACGACGGCTTTTCCTTAAAGTCTCGAGATTGGATTCCGCACTAAATTCTGTGGAATGTCCCTGAAATAACCAAGGCCTTAGGGGTACATAAGTTGAGAAATGCTGAGTCAGCTGGGCATACAACTTATCACACTTTACCACTAATAAGCTGAGGGGGCAGATAAAAAGTGTTTTAGGCATAATCAATGATACACGGAAATGATCGACCTTAAACGTCTTTTGTTAATAACTTATGTAAAACTTAAAAATTGAATTAAACGGGAGTGATCTCCCCTAAACTTTCTCGAATAATCTTATATAAAACAACAGGGGATGGAATATAGACATGATTTTTAACCCATTTTAAATACTTAAACTTTTAAAAAAATTTCATAAAAAACGTTTTAATAACAAGCTTTTATGTAATAATGCACTAAAAAGTAGAAAATAAATTAGACTACTATTTAAATAACTATAAAGATAAAAGCGTGGGTGTCTTCCTTAACATTAGTAAAGGTATCCAATAGATACTAACGTGACCCACGCTTTTCTTTATAGCTATTTAAATAGTAGTCTATAATTTATTTTCTACTTTTTTTCAGTACTTTACATGTTTTATTTATAATAGAGTTACATGACTAAAAATCATTGCGCGCCTACTGAACGTGATGGCGCGCCTACTGAAGGTCATGGCGCAGCTATTGAACGTGATGACGCGTGTGGTGTGGTTGGATTGACATGCCTATTGATTCGGTCCAAATTTTAATTAATTCATAAAAAATTAATTAGGCATCCAATTAAGTCAAATTTAATTTCAGATTGCATTGTCTTCATGTCTTGACCCACGTGCCAAATGTGAATCGTAACGGTCAAGTAGAAGTGTCCGAATTTTCACTCCAGCATTTCGATCTGGACTGACGACTGACGACAGAGGAAGCGAGTTAAATAAAAGCTTGTAAAAACAGAATAGAATCTCGTAAAAAAACTATGAAACACAAAGTGAACGCCAAATAAAATGTGCATAATGGTGCGGAATATTATTAGTACTTTTATAAATTCACACGCGTTTTTTCAGAAATCGGAAGTAGCGAAAATTACTACTTTTGATCAACAGAAATTACTCAAAATTTGACTAAAGGTAGACTTAGATCTTTTACTTACATGTCAAATTTCATTTTTCTTTGTGAAATAGTACTCAAGTTAAATGCTTTTGAAAAATTCAAAGTAGAAAAAAAATCGCTTCCGATTATCGGAAATCGCTCAATAGTTGATACAGATCTACGATTTTGATATTATACTTGTGTATGAAATTTTATCAACCTAGCTGTTACGGTACTCAAGTTATCGTGTTTACAGACACACACACACACAAATACACACACACACAGACATACGTACAAGATTGCAAAACTATGTTTTTCCGACTCAGGGAGGTGAAAGACGTCGAGATTTGCAATAATCTCTATTTTTTATCACGATTACAAGACTTTCTCTATACTTCGTATAACGGAGAAAGTAAAAAAAAACAAATTTTCACGAGAAACATTAGAAAAAAGCACCATATAACTGTGCGAAACATACATATAAAATCGAAGCATATGTCTAGACTACTCTAGACCGTACGTAATTAATCAAATTACATTAATTTTTTAATAGATTTAAATGACGTTAAAATTATATTTAGCTTAACACTTACTGATATTATTCCTCTAACGAATAATCATAGCCGTCAGCTCTTTGCATCGAAAGAGAATAAAATCCTAAGAAATAATAATTCTTTCAGGAAGTTACCTCTCTTAAAACAATTCAGAATTAAGCCATCACTGGTAAGTTTTATCGCCTTTTTTTCTCAATAGGGATTCTAGTTTTCTGCTGGCCCTATTTCAGTTAGTCTATTTATAATTTTATTTATTTAAGTATTTTTTAAAAATATTATCAAAACAAATGTGTCACTGAACTTGCAGTTCAGGTTTTAAAAAATCTATCTGCATTCTGCACATTACATTTCTATTTGCTTTCAAGTATTAAATACAAAACGGGAGATTAAAAACCAAAAATCTCAAGAAGTTGACTTTGATATAATTATTCCGACGAAATAATTCAGTTACATAAAATGTGTAAAAAAAAAGCCCACCTTGCCCAGCAGGAAGATATTGCAGTCAGGGTTTCAAGATAACATTTGAGTAATCTGCCCACCACACCCACCCTTCCCCGACCACGCCGTCCACCGACTTGTAGGCCTACTACATTCTTTTGATAATCTGTGTAAATAAAATGAGGGTAGTTTCTTCTTGTTTAATGGTTAAAATATTAATTTAAAATTAAATGGCTGATGTTAAATTAGCAGATAATAAAATGTTATCGATGTTGTGTATTAGTGTCGGGTTTATGTATAGGGAAAGATTTTGACCATACTTTATAAGATTACTTCTGCAAAACATGTCATACTGCCTGCTAGAATATAAAAAATAGCGTTGTTCGCTGAAGGTATTTAATAGATTTCTTGGCTTAATTAAGATGTGCAAAATCAATGGACGAGTAAAAATGTAAGTTTGATCTAGAATTAGACCTAAATTTGCTAAGCCGTGCTCTGAAAATGTTTCAATAACACCAGAAAGTTATAGAAAAAAACGTATAAACAGGGCCCTAATAACGTTTATCTTGTTTGAAAACTTTCGTTTCTTTTTTATTCAGCTTTAAAAGTTGTTTTTTTTTTTTTATAGATACCAAACCATTGAGTTAGAGCCATTTAAATTTTTTTAAATTATAAGTTTGAGTTTAAACTGTGTACAACAAATACCGTCTAATTAGTGTTAATGAACCGAAGCTTGAAATAAACTTGAGAAAAAAACATCATAACTTACCTTTAACCAACACAGAGAAGATCAACCACAATTCAAGGATGGAGGAGATTTATTTTTCCAGTCATTAAACGTGAGCTTAGCATGTGCTTAGCATGAGCTTAGCATGTGCTTAGCATGAGCTTAGCATGAGCTTAGCATGAGCTTAGCATGAGCTTAGCATGAGCTTAGCATGAGCTTAGCATGAGCTTAGCATGAGCTTAGCATGAGCTTAGCATGAGCTTAGCATGAGCTTAGCATGAGCTTAGCATGAGCTTAGCATGAGCTTAGCATGAGCTTAGCATGAGCTTAGCATGAGCTTAGCATGAGCTTAGCATGAGCTTAGCATGAGCTTAGCATGAGCTTAGCATGAGCTTAGCATGAGCTTAGCAGTCCCAGAGCACTACTGTAGACACAGTGAGGGTGTGGTGTGATGCCGTAGGTCGACTGCAGGCGAGTAGATAAAAGAACACTAACGTAGGCGTGACACCCGCGGGTGGCTGTACAAGTCACATGACTATAATATCTAGGTGCTTCTACAACGCCTGCCTATTCTGACGAGAAAGTGTCTAAAGTGTCTATACTTAATCCTCAATAACACTAGGCGGACAACTCACACACCTTTGGAGTTTAGACAATCACTACACTTTAAAATAGATTTGCATGTGATTAACATTGTTAGCAAGTTTATAATTAGTGTGACATTAGCAAAACAAAAGCAGAAATATAATACGACCTCGCACAAAAGCGTCGGTTGCGTAGCTTATGGTACTGCGTAAAAATGGTTTCAACAAAACAGCGCTCTACACAAGTACAAAAATTGTTAAATTAACACATTCATCCAGTTGAGACAATACAGCATCTTTAAGTACAATCAGTTAGTTAAATGTATCAAGTTCAAACAACAAACGTATCCATTTAACTAATATATTCATAGCGTTCAAATATTACAGTACATTAATTTAAAATAACAAAATAATTTAGTTAAATCATAATGTAATCAAATTTAAACAATTTATTCATCAAACTCAAACAATAAATTCATTCGATTTAAACAATAAAGTTATCCAGTGAGATCATAAGATCCATCGGTGCGCGGACCTTTGACCACAGGTGCTTTGAACATAGGGGATTTGACCATAGGTGGTTTGACCACAGAGGTATGTTGACTATAACCATAGGGGGTTCGGCCACAGCTGGGCTTTGACCATAGGGGGTTTGACAACGAGGGGATTGACCACAGGTGTTTTCTCAGCAGAGCGTCTTTGATCACAGGTGGTTTGTCAACGGGTGTTTGATCACAAGCGCTGTCTAGACATATGGTCAAACAAATGTACTGGCATATGGTCAAACAGATGTACTGACATATTTGCGTGCTATAGCACATCAGTCATTTAGTTAACCATACAAGTATTACTTTTTTTACTATACTGTTGTCAAGTTTTTTTAAATCGTTTTTTTTAAATCCTTTTTATTTTGTATATATGTTATGTATTTTCAAATACTACATTATTTATCTGCGAAACCTGTTAGATGTCGCATTATTTGTGTTCCTTTTATATTTAAAATAAATCTCTTAGGCCTAGCACCAGCCTTAATGCGGGGACTAAAATATCGTTCTTGACTTTTTTTAGTAGGCCTATATGTTAATTTCAATTAATGGACTCTCAGGAAACATGTATAAAATCTTATGAATTGTATCATAAATTTAAATCAAATAACAGTTTGTAATTTCTATTTTAAAATCTATATATTGTGGTTAACCCCCATCGGTGGTCAAAGCCGCGCTGTGGACACAGCCCCTATGGTCAAACTCCCTATGGTCAAAGCCCTGATGTGGTCAAAGCTCCTAGGATCCATCCATCATATTCAAAGCATAAATGTATCCAAGTCAAGCAATCATTCAATGCACTTAAATCAATACATTTCAATGGTTGTAGGCTTGGGAAACGCACCGGTTGACGACAGTTAAGAGGGTGACACCAAGATAAAAGATAAAAACACTGCTGAGAAAACAAAGAATTTGGCCTTTTAATTAACAATGTATATGCGTCAGTTACATCGATAACCACAGATGTGTTTCTTTCGTTGGGTGGATGGTGTGGGTGGATGGTGGCGGTGTCACATCATATAGCAACATTCGTGGGCAGTGTGGAATGTCTTAAAAATATTCATTTTACATTAAAAATTAATGGGAGATTCCCAGATTATAATACCTTTGTCTTGTCTTACGGTAATCATTGTAGAAATATTACAAATTTTTACACTGCAAGCATTTTTAAAATACATTTGGCAAATGTTAAGAGTTGAATAATGGCGACCCACTGAACGACTGGGGTGTTGCTGCTAGATGAAGTTGTTCTCGGTGCAATTGGAATTGTTGGTTGGAATTTTGTTGACAGTATTTTGCACAGTATGTGTAATGTGTGGTATATGTGTTTGTGTGAATGTTGGAGTGTCGGAAAAGAGTGTCTTGTTTATTGTATGATGAGTGATTGAATATGAATCTTGGGGTGATATGTTGGCCATACTCCGTTGGATGTGAGAATGTGGTGTGGGTTATCGAGCTGTTTGTGCGATGGGGCGTTGTGCCCATGATATGTGGGCGGTGTTTTGTGGGGTTTTTTTCTCTAATCAATATGTAAGACAAGTGATGCAAATGTGTCGTCGTGTGTTGTTATGCGTTGGGTGTGACCCTAACTATCGTCTCATCTTTGCTTTACTTGTCTGTCCTGTCACGAGATCATGTCGTCTAAGAAATTAGCATACGTGCCTACTCGATGTTTGTACGGTTTTTGTTTTCGTATAACGCCCTGCATTAATTTACCATTGTATTATCGTACAAAATTAGCATCTTTTCCTACGTTTTTCCATACGTCCTATATATTATATTATCTTTTTACGATCAGTCAGATAGAATTGGAATATGAACTTCCTTTTAGAGTACAATTATACTCGAATTTTCATTTTAATTTTTTTTTGCGCAATAGATTTTAGTCATGAAACTCTATGATATAAAATTTTCAAACTTTAGCTCATATTTTATCATGTGATATACTCATGATAATATGGCTGTTCTGTCATGGATGAGCAGTGACCGATGCCATATCAGGCCTCTAATCTGTCAAACACATCAATAGATTGTTTGATGGTGTGGGCTCTATGATGATGCAGGCCGTATGTTCTATTTGTAGGCTAGGAGTGCTGTTATGTAGTTTAGGAAAAAAGTGATGTTTGTGTAAAGAAGTTTAGGAGAAAAGTGATGTCGCTGTGAAGAAATTTAGAAAAATTATGTCGCTGTCAAGAAGTTTAGGAGTGGAGTGTTGACGTTGTAAAGAATTTTAGGAGTGGAAATTTGTCGCTGTTATGTAAGGGTAAAATGACTAGTATTCACATGACGCGTTGTACTGATAATGATACCAGCTGGTGCGCTATACTATCATGTAACGTGGCCGTATTGTACTGGAATGCGTTCTTCGATGCTGTACAATGGCAGTTGATTTTGTGACATGTTGTATCACTATGCTGTGCGACATAAGACCATATACAGGTGTTATGCTGCAGTAACCTAAATGTCTGCTCAACATGGCTTGTCCTATCACGTGATGCAGCAACTTAACCTAGGTAATTTGCATTCCTCGCCTACTCGTTTTGCGTATTACGAACTTTTGTATTCAAATACCCTGACCTTTGTATGACGCCTCCAGTTGACCTACCATGTTGCACTTGTCACTGTCACGTGACATGACTATCAGATACATTAGCATCTTTTCCTACTCTTTCCCACGCAGCCATTCCTATTATCTGTGGACAATCAAGTTTTAGAACAAGAACTGGTGTGCCATTACCGAGTTTGAATAAAGCTATAGCTGTAGCTGTAGCTGTAGCTGTAGCTGTAGCTGTAGCTGTAGCTGTAGCTGTAGCTGTAGCTGTAGCTGTAGCTGTAGCTGTAGCTGTAGCTGTAGCTGTAGCTGTAGCTGTAGCTGTAGCTGTAGCTGTAGATGTAGCTGTAGCTGTAGCTGTAGCTGTAGCTGTAGCTGTAGCTGTAGCTGTAGCTGTAGCTGTAGCTGTAGCTGTAGCTGTAGCTGTAGCTGTAGCTGTAGCTGTAGCTGTAGCTGTAGCTGTAGCTGTAGCTGTAGCTGTAGCTGTAGCTGCATGAGTCTAATGATGCCATCACGTTAAACGGTTAAAGCGAGTTTAAACAATAAAACTATATGTGGATTAGCATACAGTCTTGTTTTAAATTCATGATTTTGAAAACACGAGTACCTGAGAAATATTAGCTTAATTGTGGGCATAACAGAACCAGCGTCACAAGGTGGGGCGCCAGAAGAGCGAACGTGTACGGTCCTTACAGGGTGACACTATTTACTGTCAAAAGGAGAGGAAGCCGACACTTAACTGAAAATGCTAAATTGTTGGATAGGGGTGTGATGCAGTGTTTAAGCTCTCTTCGAGAATCGGTGCCCCCCCCCCCCCCCACTATACACGACTACCGCCCCACACTCACAAATAAAAAAAAAAAGGTTATATGGTAAAAATATACTTTTCAAGTGCCGCCCAGGAATAAAACGTCTGAAATAAAAACTTTTGGGTTGACACCATCAAATGCTGCTCCAGGTGTAACCCGGCCTAGTAAAGACCTGATTTGGTCTGGAAGATATTTAGCAAACAAAACTAAAAATATTTCACACATTTAAAATCACCTGCCATCAAAAAATGCATTACACGTTATTCAAAATATTGATCACAAACGCCTACCACACACCTTTCTTGCACCATCGAACACACAACGTCATTTAGAGCGCCTTTCAATCTATGAAACTTAATGACTTATTCACGAGAAATAAAATGTGTGTTTTTAAACTAAACAAGCCTGTAGATTTTGTGATTTGTTGCGTTGAAAAGAATTAATAAGTTGAAAAATGATGCACAAAGTACGCCAGGCATACAGTGTTTCATTCTTTTTGTGTAAACTTTAAAAAAATCTTATCCTTATGCTAAGCATAAAACCAAGCATAAGCCTTATTACAAACCAAAACCTAAACTCAAGTCTAAACTAAAAAGAAAACCTAAATAAAAAATCAAAACCAAAACCAAACTTTTTTTTAACTTAATTTTAAAAAGTCAATACTGTATTATATAAAGCTTTAAAATATTTCAACACAAATTTATATTTCATCTTAGATCAGAAACAATAAAATTTAGAGGAATGTTTTGAACACATTTAAGTTTATGCAATATTTTAAACGCCATTGTCCTTAGCTCTAAAAGAATATAGCATAAACAATTATTTAAAATAAAATGTCAATACATTGTATTGGATAGTTGTCATCCAAAGCGTTTTTTTTATCCCACACGGTTATTAAATGTATTGATTTAACTTTATTTGTCCTCAATTAGAGAGGATTTTCTTTTAAGTTACACGCCAACGCTTATGTGCGGTGGCGTATATTAATATTAACAGAATATTTCACTCATGTTACATTAAATCTATGTTTACTATCAAGGAGAAGATGGCAGAACTTGTCCATGTCCTGATTGTGACTACTCGGACACACCCAGCAAAGTGTGGTGGGAGGTTGGTGTGGTGACAGCCAGACATGTGGTTTAGTTATGGGATAGAAAATACAAATCAGCAAACTTAGTCAAAGTATAGACGTTATAAAGCATGTATGTTAAGCAATAGAAGTTGTAAAACATTTAGGCTAGGTGAGGAATATAATTTATAAAACGTCACATTTATTTATTAAATGTAATTTATAAAACATCAAAGTTAGTCCAAAAATATAAAACATGCATATTTTAAAATAAAGTTCATGAATATGTATTGAAATTAAGCGTTAATCGGTCATCACATCAATGTGTATCTAACCAAACTAAAATCGAACGAATTTTACATTTGTGAATTTTAAAATTGTAAACCTATAAACACATGAATTTATAAAAAATCATATTTCGATGGGACGAAAAGTATTCTGAAACGTTCATTGACTAAATTTAATGTTCTATTAAATTGATTAGCGATAAAATTATAAAAAGTTCTAAAATGCGTTATTTCTTTATTTATTTGATGCCATCTAACGGTACATACTTTAAAACTAAACATAAATGGTGAAAGTAACGGTTTTGTTGTACCAAACATTTTTATGGACATTTTTCTGGACATAGAAAAAATAGCCAAGTTTTTATATTATTTGCAAAAAAATCCGAGTTATGTGAACTTTTTATTATTCCAAATTTAATAATATTCCTGTCACATGGCCATCAAATAAAATATTTAGTAGTGCATAAAAGACAAACGCATAGATCAATACGGACCAATACATGTATATTTTTGTTTTTATATTTTTAGATTGTATGATAACAAACAATATATAATTTTATTACTAGAGATCAATTTTTGTAAATGTCGTTGCCGTTAAAATATTGTAATAAAATATTTTATAACACAGATAAAATGAAAATTACAAGGCTTTCCATAACCTATATCATATCTACTGAAAAATGAACAGCTTAATTAATTTATCAAACGAAGTTAAAATTCCTAATGGTGTTAAACTGCTCTAAATTTCATTTCACTGAATTGTAAAACATACATTGGTGTCCAGTAAAAACAAGTGTTTCCCCAAACTGCGTTAAGATGGGATTTATCGCAATTTCCAAACCACCACGCCCCTTGACAATTAGCTGCACAGTTAAAGCTAGCTAAGTCATTATCGCGGTCATGTGTAGAAAACATCATACCGTTATGGTAGTCTAGACCGTCGCTTGTATCGCCAGAAAAGCCACTAACATGTAGCTTGTAGCCGTCTGCCTCGCTAGAAATACTGAAGCTGGAATACCTGGCGAAATATTTTTGTCCATTGAAGATCAAATCCACTCTCTGTTTTGTTTTTCGACGTTAAGAGATAAATTTGCTCATTGCCCAGGTAAAAATTACCTGAACTAAAATCACCAAACCCATTTTGTATTCAGCCCAGCTCCGATAAAAATCTACAGTCCCAGAAACACGTCTTTGGAAAATGGTCCATCCTCCACCGTCTGTCACTGTGTCACACATGACCTGAAGTCCAGAGCTTAGGGTCACCACAGGTCGGGGATCACTACTGTCTACCCCTAAGCATATGTCGTGCTGCCCTGGTAAACGAATAACACATTTATGTTGCCATGTTTATTCAGTACGTTTTGAACTAAGTTATATAGGTGTTGAACATTGGTGGGAGGACTGGTCGCCATACAAATGAACTAAGTTAATAGGGTGTTGAACATTGGTGGGAGGACTGGTCGCCATACAAATGAACTAAGTTATTAGGGTGTTAAACATTGGTGCGAGGACTGGTCGCCTTACAAATTAGATAAAAATATTTGTATATGTGTGTAAAAAGAGCCCATTTGACCGGTGCCAAAATGTCGTGAGCCCAATGACGTGAGCCAATATTTATTGAGCTTATTTGTCGGGAGCCAAAACGTTGAATATTTTTTGTCGGGGTTGTTTTGACGGACTCTTTTTCTCGGGCCAAGTGTTTCTCTCAGGGTTTTTCCTCCGAGGTAAGGGGATGGGGAGGGAGGGGGGGTGGGAGGCACTAGACATTTTTTTGTGGGGTGAACTTATTTTTTCGGTGTAAAAATATATATTTAAATTTTGAATTCTATTTCGTCCGAGTTCGAACCCTCGGGCAGATGAGGCTCGTTAGCTGGGGACAGCCACTCTTCTAGGAGAGACAACTCCAAAATTAAACAACTGCTGCCTTGTAGATTGTTCTTGGTTGGACAAAGGCTATGGAAGCAAATCCAAAAAGAAAAGCAGGCTGAAATCGGAGTCAATGGCCTCAATGGCGCATAACCAGTTGACACGTAACGCTTAATTGTGTTGGAGGCGTGGTCGAGTCGGCAAAAAGCTCATGGTTGATAAATTTGAACAAAGTCTCGAGTTCAAACGCACTGGCACATAATACTCGGTCCCCTTCGACACTAATAATTAAGAACGAAGAAGAAGAAGAAGAAGAAGAAGTCCGGGGGAGCGATAGATTTCTTAAAAGAGATATCTAAAAGATATTCTGCTCTAGGCCATTTTTTTACCAATCACAGAAGGTGCAAACATATTAAGTGAAGTAAGCTTAACAAACTTGGTTTGTAAAACGGCGATACGTCACTTAATAAATGGTTGTTTGCAATACGAGATATTAAACATACCGTAATCCATCGGGAACAGCAAAAAATTTTTTTTTCACCTGTGCAAAACAAGAAGTCTGTATATGAGATGGAACCATCAGACAGGACCGTGATGTTTCTGGTTGTGTTACAGAACTTCCCGCCTGAGAAAATTTTCCCCTGAACTTTTTGTTGAGAAGCTTTCAGTGGGACTAGCCAGGAACCTGTTTACATTAAACCAAAGCCTTTAAATATTTATATAAATTGTACCGTTAAATGCATGTATATTAGAATAAAATTAGACTTTCTGAAAGTGTCAACAGCGTCGTTCTGTGCTCAACAAAATATTCTTACAATTACAGAGAATTCTGCGCCTCTCTTTTATCTATCTAGACCTGGCTTTGTGTTAAACGTTAAAAAATGACTTTCATTTTGGACAATGTCGTGGCATCACAAAGAACCAACATGGTTGATTTACTGCTTTACGTTGAGTAAGAAGAAATAACAAGCCTGAAATATAACAAATTCCCATTTTGTTTGAGAAGATCCACCACCTTCAACGATAAAATATTTCTTTTTATAAGCTTTTAATTTGACCCCACTGTCTGTGTAGAATATAGAAACACAATTACGGCCTAGTGCTGATACAGTAAACAAATTAAAACTTTTCAGATTAAAATCATAACAAAACTGATTAAAAAATTGCATCATTTAATATTGAGAACAAATAAAACAGGTTTACATAAATGCGATATTAGATAAGACGGGCTATCCGTATACATACTTGCTTTACAGATTTGATAGCCGACAACGGTCTTTAAAAAGGGCCATTTTTGATAAACCGATCGGGTTATAAAGCACACGTTTTTTGTTTTGGGTTTGTACAGTTTAATTTTTTTTTATTCAAAATCAAAATAATAAGGGTAATTTGCATGGGTTAATGCCACATTCTATACCCGAATTGAACAAGTTTTAGTAGAATTGGCTTTATGTTTTATATTTCTAGAACAAGTAACTCGATAGATAATAACCGGAAAATGGCAGTGTAGCATACCATCTCACGTAGTAAATACATTATTTTTTTACATACATTACCGACACTGATAAAACTAAGAACATATATTTTCTGGTCTCATGGGTTTTGTTTTTAAGATTTTGATTAGAAATTTGAAAAAATGAATGTATCCGAGTCAAGATGTAAAAGAAATGCAGTTACCCAAACTACAATGTCTTGTGGTTTTGATGTTGCTGTAGCAACTTTTCTTCGAACTTGAACAACGCGAGGCGCAGGAAAAAAGGCTGACTTGGTCAAACTCTACATAGATGGGCAGCGTGGTCAAGTTTGTGTCATCAACAGCTTTATACTGTGTTTGTTTTATCGAGTTTATTGATTGGGCTAAATGTGAATACATGTTAATTAATAATCAAAAATTTAGAATATAAATGTGATGGTTTTTCCGCAGAGATGCCAGTATAACTATAGTACCGCTCGATATACATTACCAAATGGCGAAGACAGATGTAGATGAACCTAATTTTAGCTATATTTTACACATTCTGAACAGAAAATAAACCTAATTTCATTTACATTGCATATCTTTTGATC
Organism: Physella acuta; assembly: GCF_028476545.2. Taxonomy (NCBI): domain Eukaryota; kingdom Metazoa; phylum Mollusca; class Gastropoda; family Physidae; genus Physella; species Physella acuta. The sequence continues at coordinate 57,535 of NW_026732294.1, forward strand.
TAAATGTATACTTTTACTAGCAGAATGTCAGCAGCATATAGGGACTACTTGCCGTCTATTCTATATACATTGTTTGATTATAGTAGACAAAATGCTTGCTAATTAATTTTAAAATTTTGAGTCAAAATAAGGCGTAAAACTTTGCATCTAGATAAATATATATTGTAATATATTATTAGGTATTTTATGTCTGCTTATTAAATATTATTTTTTACAAAAACAAACAAAAGGTACTACTCACCTTTACTAAACATAGACTGTAATATTATAACAAGTATGGTCAATATTTTTGACATCTTGTCTACGATCTACATAGCCTTGTATTCACCTTTGTCATTGTAATGATTTCCTCTGTGCAGAGATGCGACTTACACATACATATTGTTTCTATTCATATTCAAATCGTGAACTATGAAAACGCAAAGCTGAAACAAAAAAAACAAAAATTAAAAGTAAACAAGGTTAGAGTCCGCACTGTTTTCTAGTTATACACTCATACCGTTAAACCAAGTGCCACACATTCTGCGTGTCGTTAACAGCATCATCTCGTAGCCACAACGGAGTAGAAGCCACTGAACTATAAAACCACAAGAAAACAGTATTTAGATTGTCCAGATGGTAACAAGTATCTGGCTGTTCGATCTTCACTTTTTTGGGACTGCGGTATTGAAATATCCAATAAAAACGTACCCAGAGTTTTGCTTTATTAAAACGTTTTGTAATTGCTCTCGATGTTTAATTGACGAGACTAAATTAAAAGCCCAGGAAGAAACACGGGTAGCAAGGGGTATCAGATATCTCTAGGGCAAATTAACAGTTGTGAAATGCTACACAAACAACATGAGACAGCAAAATGAGACCAAAACAAAAGACCACAACATCAGACCACAACATCAGACCACATTATGCGACCACAACATCAGACAACAACATCAGACAACAACATCAGCCCACAACATCAGACAACAACATCAGACAACAACATCAGACCACAACATCAGACCACAACTTCAGACCACAACATCAGACCATACCATCAGACCACAACATCAGACCACAACATCAGACCACAACATCAGACCACACCATCAGACCACAACATCAGACCACACCATCAGACCACACCATCAGACTACAACATCAGACCACAACATCAGACAACAACATCAGACAACAACATCAGACCACAACATCAGACCACACCATCAGACCACACCATCAGACTACAACATCAGACCACAACATCAGACCACAACATCAGACCATACCATCAGACCACAACATCATACCACAACTTCAGACCACAACATCCGACCTTAACATCAGACCACAACATTAGACCACAACATCAGACCACAACATCAGACCACAACATCAGACCACAACATCAGACCACATTATGCGACCACAACATCAGACAACAACATCAGACAACAACATCAGCCCACAACATCAGACAACAACATCAGACAACAACATCAGACCACAACATCAGACCACACCATCAGACCACAACATCAGACCACACCATCAGACCACACCATCAGACTACAACATCAGACCACAACATCAGACAACAACATCAGACAACAACATCAGACCACAACATCAGACCACACCATCAGACCACACCATCAGACCACAACATCAGACCACAACATCAGACCACAACATCAGACCACATAATCAGACCACAACATCAGACCACACCATCAGACCACACCATCAGACTACAACATCAGACCACAACATCAGACCACAACATCAGACCATACCATCAGACCACAACATCATACCACAACTTCAGACCACAACATCCGACCTTAACATCAGACCACAACATTAGACCACAACATCAGACCACAACATCAGACCACAACATCAGACCACAACATCAGACCACAACATCAGACCACAACATCAGACCACATTATGCGACCACAACATCAGACCACAACATCAGACCACAACATCAGACCACATTATGCGACCACAACATCAGACCACAACATCAGACAACAACATCAGCCCACAACATCAGACAACAACATCAGACAACAACATCAGACCACAACATCAGACCACAACATCAGACAACAACATCAGACCACAACATCAGACAACAACATCAGACCACAACATCAGACCACAACATCATACCACAACTTCAGACCACAACATCCGACCTTAACATCAGACCACAACATTAGACCACAACATCAGACCACAACATCAGACCACAACATCAGACCACAACATTAGACCACAACATCAGACAACAACATCAGACCACAACATCAGACCACAACATCAGACCACAACATCAGACCACAACATCATCCCACAACATGGATCATATCGTACGTCCGCATATAAAACACCAATAATACACCACACTATCCCACCATCAATACACCACAGTGATCTTTATCGCAAGAGCACAATATGATGCCGGTTCAATATTTATTCAGAATGCCAACTGTAAGGTGTTGATGAAATATAAATGCCCACCTACCATTAGTTTTGTTCATATAAATAACACGTTTAAAGTCAAAATATATCACATAAAAAATGTGTGAGTAAAATGCTTTTATTATATTCACAAATTACACGCGCAGTAACAAATTAAACAATGCACTAAAAAATAAAAATTAAATAGAATTTGGTGTTAACTTACTAAATGTATATGCCGGTTCGACTAAAAATAAAATCATGAAACAACCAATCGTGCTTTAGTAGACGAGAACACAACATTAAAACAAATATTTTAGCTAATATTACTTAAACAGTTTGCCCCTGTGGTACATTCCCCGCACTGTTTCACGGGTATTAGCAGAAATTGTCCTCGCTCATTTATACGTCCAAGGCTAGCCAGCGTTAATTACCCACAACCTGACCATATACAAAGCTGTAGCCTATAGCACGGACACGATTTATATCTCAGAGAAGTGGTTGGATAAAGACGCAAGTGGCTGACGGTAGTTTGTTCGAACAAAGTGGTTGGCCATAGTTTGTTGGTTGAAATGGTTAAAGTATGCAAAATTTATTAGCTAAAAGAATATTCTTTGTGTAATAATTTTGATTTAGGGGTTTTGTCTTGTTGGCTAGGAATTGAATATAGAATCTGATAATCTGTTATTAAAGAAGACAATAAATAGATATAAAGTGGCTAGATATAAACTGATTTTACAATAATCGGAATGCATTTTAAACATCATGAATATTTGTATTCACCGAACGCCAAAGTTACAAATATCTACTAGCGCTTGTTCTTGAGTGGGGCTCAGGTCTACAGACAGGGGTGTAGCTGGTTGTCTGAACATCCACACAGTGGAACTAATTCTAAACCTATTATGGTTAAATGATTTGGCGAAATACGCAAGCAAATACACGAGGACATACAAGCACGCATTCAAGTGGAAAAACTCAAGAACTTCCTCATGCACACGCACATACACACGTGTTATGTTTTGTCGTGTTAGTTATTGTTACATTATGTCGTGTTAGTTATAACGTCCTTTGTATAGCAAATACCATGGTTATTTCCCCTGAGAGTGATCCGAGTGTGTACTTCCTGTCAGTAACTGGAGATTAAACATGTTTGTTGGAGACTCTTCTCTGAATAATTAATAATCATAATGCGATTACTCGAGAAATACCTTCAACAGACTCACAAAATTAAAGTTATACTTTGTTTTTTAAACATTCGTTGTCAAGTGGGGAAACTTTAAACAGTGCACTGTCATTTACCAATCTAATTTGTATTAATACATTAAACTGTTAGATTTCACTGCTGCATTTTTAGTTTGTAAACCGTTAATGTTAAACTTAAATTAAAAGAGTTCGGACATACATTTTAAAGCGTTATGCAATTAATGGTTTATATTAAAATTTTATTAAAACGATTAAAAAAATAAAAACGAAACTGAAAAATATAAACTGTGTATATTCAAGATAAGCAATAACAAGCTTGTCAAGGTTAACAATCGTATTTTGCTATTCCTCCATTAAATCTGGGTGCTTTCCCTTATTTTACCCCATGTTTGACTCCAGTGCCAGCTAACGCTTATTGTGTTATTTTTGACTCGTGTATGTCGTATGTGCTCCAGATCACTCCTAACATATTTTCTTTGTTCTCAAATTGTTATTTTTACTCTTCGTCGATAGATTTTAAATTGTGTCTGAATGTAAAATAGTTTGCTGTCGTCTGTCTGCACATGTTGCTTTGTGTCGCCAGATAAATTTAAAAAGAAAAAAAGCCAATATTTTTTAATCTATTTAAATACATATTTTTATTACATATATTAGAAGAAAACACCTATTGAACTTGAAAGTTAAAAAGTACTGTTGATCGTATTCTTGTAAAAATCTACAGTCCCAGAAACACGTCTTTGGAAAATGGTCCATCCTCCACCGTCTGTCAGTGTGTCACACATGACCTGAAGTCCAGAGCTTAGGGACACGCATTGTCGGTCATCAATACTGATAACTTCAAACATGGATCAAGCTTGCCTGTTGAAAATTAAACTATAAAATTTTGCCTTGTTTCCCACGTTTTCTTTAACTTGCTTTCTCTGTTTGTCTTTCCAATCAAATCTTGCGATCGAAATTTCTGGCACTTCCCAGTTAGCTAGCGCGCTGAAATTTTCAGGGAAGCTTTCTTTTGGATGACCATAGAATATTCAATTGTTATTATTACTAAATTGATCAATGGAAACATTTTATTGAGCATTTTAGACCGCTATATAATCTATTTATATAATTCTCCTCTGCGAGCCATTAGAAAAAAAACCAGCGACGCGTAGCTCGCCTCTCTCTTGCCGCGCGCAGTGAAGCGAACGATCCCACGTCGCGACAGGCTTAGGGGCAGATAATTTAGTTTGAACCGACTTTAAACTTACAGGAGGTAACTATTACCACTGGTGGCCAGTTTGGGGGAGACGATATGGTCGAGTGGTTGGGCACACGATTGCTATCCCACTCGACACGGGTTCAAATCTATGTGTTCTAGTCAGTAACCAGCCCTCGTCCTAACCGCTATCAACTAACCTCTGACAATCATTCACTTGCGATTGAGACCGAAGAAGAAAGGGTCTCTCGTTTTTTACGAGTTGTCTTTTTACGAGTTGTCTTCGTTTACCCAAAAAAAAAAGAAAAGATAAAATCGATAGCAAGATTTCAATGCAAACAAACAGACAAAGACTAAAAAGTAGAAAATAATAATCATTAAAAAAGTTTTTAAAAACCCACGTTTTCTGATTGAACTAAAAAGTAGAAAATAAATACTATACATCACAATAATGCAAGCGATCACTCTACTATAAGCGATGAAAAACGTGGGGTTCCATGATTTTCTTACAGTTTCTAATACTGTTGACTCTCTACAAGCTCCCTAATAAAAGTCAATAGTATTATCTAATCAATAGTAATATAACTTTTACTTCGGCACCCCACGTTTTTCATCGCTTATAGTAGAGTGATCGCTTGCATTATTGTGATGTATAGTATTTATTTTCTACTTTTTAGTTCAATCAGAAAACGTGGGTTTTTTAAAACTTTTTTAATGATTATTATTTTTTAAATGTTTTTAACTACGTTACTTGAGTAAGGGAAGAGGTGTGTGGGCATGTGTCCGTAAAACAATATAGTTGAATAAAAGTATGTGCGCATAGAATGAATGTGTGTGTGAGGTATTAGGTGAGCTAGACTAAAAAAAGGGATTGTTAAATGTTGATATATCACTTAACATAGTGTTACACTTAAAATAAATGATAATGACTATTATAAAAGATTCTCCAGAGATCATCAGCATCTACAGATATTGAATGTTTGTTCAGTTTTACATCACCTGTACAAATCAGAAAGTCTGTCTCTGAGATGGAACCATCAGACAGGACCGTGATGTTTCTGGTTGTGTTACAGATCATCCCACTAGAGAAAATTTTTCCTTGAACATTTTGTTGTGAAGATTGCTGTGGGACTAGCCAGGAACCTGTTACATCAATTGAAAGCTGAGATAAAATGTAGAGGGATTATAATGTACAGAACAATAGTATTCTATTGAGGTTTAGGGGCTAAAAGTAGCAAACGGGTGTAGATTATAGATAACGGGTGTGCCGTTAGTATGGGCAACTTGTGTTTCATTCAGTTGTTTTATTTTAGTCTCCTTGTACAGCCTGGGGGCGGATTAAATTTTCCGGAGAGAGGGGCGGACACTGGTATGGTATATATTATATATATTTTACTTCTATTTCGTTAAAAGGGAAGGTGACGTTCTTTGTGGTGGCTTAACCCCCTTCGATTCCTTCCCCCCCCCCCCCCCCCCCGCCCATTAAATTTGATGCTGAGATGGTGATTTTGGTTATGGTTTCATTTTAGAGAAAATGACAACACAATAAACCAAGCGCCCATCGTATCTCTACCTCAACGGGCCATTTATCTAGACGTTTAGAGTTAACGATGATGTTTTACAGCAAGTATTTTCCCGTCGATTCATACGCACTTAATACAATATACAACACTTTTAAAAAAGGCCATTTTTGTTGTAAAAAAAATTACTTACCCAATGTGCAATGTCTTGTGGTTTTATTGTAGCTGTAGCTGTAGCACGTTTTGTTGGAACTTGAACAACGTGAGGCGCAGGACAAAAGGCTGACTTGGTCAATCTCGACATCGATGGGCAGCATTGTCACGTTTGTGTCATCAACAGCTTTATACTCAGCCTGTTTTATTTGCAACTTTGCCTGCACTAACGAGGTGAATACCTATTTTTACTTTATATATAAAACAACATAAATATTTTGTTTAATCAGCACAGTTTTTGTTTTTTCAAATAACGTTAAGAAAATATTAAATACACGCACAATGCTAGAGTATATAAAACGGATCAATTTAAAATTTTGTTTGTTTAATTTCGTAAAAAAATGATTCATTTTAAAAATAGTATGGTCGAAAAATCTAATTAATAAAAATGTGCATTTATTATACAAGGGGGGAGGGGGGTAATTTTAAAAAGAAAGTGCTTTCACTTTAAATATTGCGATTAAAGTCATTCTTTTATTTTTCCTACCACATTAAATGATGTTAGGGTTAGAAATTATAATATATTAATGTTGATTTTTCTATATTATTTTCTGTTTAGTCGGCAAAGAAATTTATATTCTTTTTTTTTCTATGATCTCTTAAAAATAATATTTTTTTGTGTTATTTAAAAGGGTGGTTAAATTAAAGAATATGGGAAAGGCTATTACTGGGCGGGGACTGTGACTTTCTGCCCACAAGGTTGAGTTCCTTGAGGGGCCTCGCCACTTGTTCAACGGGAGTTCATCAGGCTCCAATAGGGTGTCACCGAAGAATTAAAACTATATTATTATTCAAATGGCTTAAACAATTAAAAACTACAGTTATTTACCTTTAATTTGATACCAAATTTATTTGTTAGATTTAATCGGTAGTCTACAAAATGATTTGTGAAAACAAATGTGTTTGTTTTTAAATGGCTACGGTGATATGGCTGATTTTCAGTGATACGGTGGGTTAGTTTTTTACTTGTATATTACTAGCCATCGGTACCCGTTTCACGTGAATTATAAGCCTATATATTTTAATTTTAAAATGTTGTACTTGTTTGAAAAAAAAATATTTATGAAATAGTTATTGGTCAAAACGCAATGTGCTTTACTACACGCTGAACGATATTAGTGATAAGCAAAGAAATAACTAATTTGCTAAAAATCCGACACATTTAACATAACACAGGCACAAACTGATTAAGTGACTTAAATGATTCCGTTAAAAATCTGGCTGTTCAATGGCTAGTAATATACAGATGCGCACTTCTCTTTCTTCCTGTCTGTTTTTGAGATCAGTATGTAAAGATTCGAATTATCCTCAAAAGAAGGGTTACATGAATGTATAAACTAAAGTTTCAACTAAGACTAAAAAATGTGTGTATTAACAGGTATCATGATATGATGACTACACTATAACTCAATATGTGTAGTTTGCAGCATTATTAAAATGAAAATGATTGTACCCGTGTTCGATGATAACTTGACTCTGGCAATGGTTTACGGCAAGCAAACAAAAGTCATCCAGGTCTTAAGATCATGGTCATTATGTTGTTTTTAATTAATTTGTATTAGTTTGACCGATAAAATTGTATATAGATCTATTTCATAGCGTACGTCTTGATGATTAGATCTATAGATCTAGAGCAAATTTGAATGAAGTAGTTCCTTTTTTTTAGTCTAAAATCGGAAGATTTACATATTAAAAAAAATGAAAAAATAAGTTAGGCTTGGTGTGTCTCGATCCCGCACTACCTGCGTGGTATTAAGTACACTATCATCTCAGCTATTTAGGCACCTTATAAATTTTGGAGAATGAAAGACATTAAAAAAGTTAAACTTCGCGAATATGCATATTCTTTCAAATTAATTTTTTTTATCCCAAATTAGCAAGTTCCATAGTTAAACAAACAAATATTTCTATAAAATATGTTTACACCGGTGTCCGATAATGGAATCTTCTTTAAAAAAGGGGTGTTAGGTTACTGGTAGTTAACTAAATACACACTTGGCAGGCTAATGTCAATGCTAACCCTGTCCCTAACCCTAACCCCAACCCTGGTCCTTCCATACGCCTAACCCTAATTTCTAACCATAAAATTAGTCGAGATTACAATTCTACTAGCAACCTAACACCCCTTTTTTAAAGAAGATTCCATTATCTATAATCATCCGAGTCTAAATCTAGATCTTAGCGACTTAGCTTCAACGTCTAGTTTTTGCGTGATTAAGATCTAGTCTAGATCTAGTATCTCTAGATCTTGAATCTAAATAGATAAAATATATTTTATAAGTTTAGGCCGGAAAAATTGTATTGTATACATTTCATAGCGTACATAGATCTAGATCTAAATCAAATTTGAATGAAATAGTTCATTTCTTTTTATTCTAAACTCGGCAGATGATGTCATTAGTTAGTGTATAAGCATTATTGACGTCATTGTTTCATGGGTTCTTTTTCACAACTATAAACGCTTTTCCTGTGGCATAATTAAAACTGTTTTTCTACATTCGATATGCCTTTGTTTTTATTTTTCTTCTTTTAATAAAATGTTGGTTATACATATAAAACAACCACTATATTATTTTTAACAAAAGTCCGTATCAAGTTCTCCATATATCGCAGCATATTCTGATGTGATATCCGGCGAAAATATTTTGCGGACAGAGAGAGACAGAGAGAGAGAGAGAGAGAGAGAGAGAGAGAGAGAGAGAAAGAGAGAAGTGCGCACATGGGCTTTTATATATTAGGATGCCTTTAGATTTTTACTTTCACGTATATACCTACGAAGTATAAAGAAAATTTTGTAATCGTGCAAATCTCGACGTTTTACACCTCACTGATACGGAAAAAAATAATTTTGCTATCTTGTCCGTATGTCTGTGTGTATGTGTAGGTATATGTGTCTGTGTGTCTGTGTGTCTGTAAACACGATAACTTGAGTAACGTTACAGCTAGGTTGATGAAATTTCATATATAAGTATTTTATAAAAATCGTAGATCCGTATCAACTTCCAATGACCGGAAGTGGTACTTTTTTTTACTATGAATTTTTTCAAAAGCCTTTAACTTGAGTAATATTTCAGATAGTAAAATGAAATTTCACACGTAAGTAAAAGATCTAATTTTCTACCTTCTATCAAACTTTGAGTAATTTCCGTTGACCGTAAGTACTAATTTACGCTATTTCCGATTTCTCAAAAAACTAATGTAAATTTATAAAGTACTAATAATATTCCGCACTATTATGCACATTTTTTTTTGGCGTTCACTGGTGTGCAATTCTTTGTTCTACGAGATTTTATTCTATTTTTAAAAGTTTAAGCATTTAAAATGGATTAAAATTCATGTCTATATCCCGAGTTCCCATCCCCTGTTTTTTTTTTAACATAGAATATTCGAGAAAGTTTTCTGTTTACTAGAAAATGTATTGATGAATTTTTTTTATGCGTAACTGAAATAAATGTGACATGAAAAACTAAACTATTTTTTTAAAGAAATTTAGCTAAATTTTTGTATTAATAAACTAGTAATGCAGTAATGAAACATCTACAACTTGCATTCGACTTGTGGCTTTAAGATCTGTAATATTATCTAAATTTGATAGAACTCCAGAACATAGTTGAATCAATAGTTTTTACACACAAAATGGCTGTAAGTTTCTTTGCTACGGCAAGTAAACATCATTTTATCTGTAAATGTTAAATTGATTTTTACATTGAAAATTCATATCGTTTTCCTAGGCTCTCCTCATACCAACCTTTCAACTCATCGGATCAATTGATCGATACATTGTTGGCTATTGAAACAAAAACCACTCGAAATTTCTTCGGTGCTGAGTTCCGTGGTGTACGACTGTCGTTATCTACACGATCTCAATATTGAGCTGAGAGGTTTTTATCTTGTCTTCTTCATCGCTAGTAGAGACAGAACGTCTGCGGTAATAGAAACAATAAAATGCGTCGTTATGCAGTTCAAGACTTGTCGTTCAATTAACCCAGTGGTCATCAACATGACAAGCCACAACTAGTTAGTCCAGGGTTTGGAACCTGCAGCTCTCGAGCCACATACGGCTATTTTGATGCTAAGATGTGGCTCTCCAGTTCGGTGCACAATTTTTATTGTTATACAGTATTTTGTTCAAAACTCATTAAAATATTAAAATGCGAAACAAATTTAACAGGATAACAAAATTGAATAGAGAACAGTGAGAATATGTGGAATAGAGAGAATAGAGAGAATATGGACATCCCTCTGGTGTTGTCTCCATGCTAAATGTTAGTAGCTCTTTAAAAAGTGGAGAATTTTGTAAAATGCAACTTTTGGTTATTCAGTATCTAAACGTTGCTGATCCATTGGTTTGTCTAAGGGCTAAAGCCCAATCAGTTTTATGGCTTGCTCTATCAGCAATTTTGGCAGTCTAAACACTGCCGAACATTTCACAGAATGTCATCATTTACTGTTTATCTATACACACATTACTGACAGTGATAAATGTATGAGAATAGAGTCTGTTTTTTAATGAGGTGAAACAGTTGGATAGTAATCACAACATGTTAACACCAGGCAGAGGCGTAGCGAGGGGGGTGTGCGGACCGCACCTGGTGACATCATTTAGGGGGGTGACACCAAGGCAAAAAGTAGCAAAATATATAGAGAAAAACTTGAGGGGGGGGTGCAAATCTAAAGTATGAGGGGGGGGGGGTGCAAATCGAATGTTTGAAAGGGAGGGTGCAAATCGAAAATTGAAGGGGGTGTAGATCGAAAGTTTGAGGGGGGGGGTGCAAATCGAAATTTTTTCCCCTGGAAGTCACTACGCCTTTGAGAGGTGACACCATTAAGTGCCGCACCGGGTGACAACCGACCTCGCTACGCCACTGACACCAGGTTTATCATGCAGCAAATGTGTGACAATTCAAGGTCACAAAGATGATGGGACATCACCTTAAAAAACCCAGAATAAACTACACCGGTCACCGCACGCCTTGACATTAAAATGACACAATGAGACAGAGTTGTAATGCAGACAAAGCTGTCACATGCTCACCTATGAACAGGGAGAGCAAATAGTAACTTTTAAAACACGCTTTGATACAATGTTTCTTAATTTTTAAAATTAAAACAATAGTTTTAAATAAAATGTATTTCTTAATTAACATGTAATTTTGTCTAAAGGTATTTGTTGGTTTAATATAATTGTTGTGCTTGGTCTAAATATAGTGTGGGTGTTTGTTTAAATATTGGTTTAGGGTAAGGTGTAAATGCAGAGGTAAGAGATGATGTAGATATCTGTAGAGAGGGGTTGTGGTGGTTGTGGAGTGTTAAGTTAGAGAGTGTTGTATGGATTGATGTAAAGGTTAGTTAGCGTTGGTATAGCGGTAGCGTAACTGTATTGCTTGTTGTTTGTGTTGTTATTATTGCTAGGGTTGTAACATGTGTTTGTGTTGATGCTATGCTAGCTGCGGGGAGAGGAGTAAGCTACTGATTGGATTATAATGGAGAAAGTTCGAGAATTGAATGATAGTTTTGTTAGTAGAAGAGTTACGAGATTTGCTTTTCAACACTGCGCCGGTTAAACTATTTCTCGAACTATTTAATGCGAAGGTAAATACGATGTAGACCAATTCCATATTGCAGAAGTTCTAAAGTTTAAGCGTTGTTTCGTAATTATCTGTTATTTCTTTTACTAGATTAAAACTAATTATTTATTTCAATAAACAAACACAACTCAAACAGCATCAATGTACTTCACGACAATCTGCCTTTTAAGACGAAAGCCTATTGAATTGAATATGCCAACTCATCCCTAATCGTTACAACACAACACCCCCCCACCCCCTTCGAAAATGTTTTTACAATTATTGCAAAAAATAAACATAAAAAATTAGACTGCATGCTGGATCTCATGTTGGATTTCATGCTACTATTACTTAGTTAAACGTTTTAATGTTAAATTAAAATTAAATTTGTTCAACCACATATAAAGTGTAATGTAATTGATGATTTATATTGAAATTTTATTTAAACGATTAAAAAATTGAAACGAAAATAAAAATATAAACTGTGTATTTTCATTGCAACAATAGAAAACTTGTCAAGGTGGACAATCGTATTTTGCAATACCACAGTTAAATCTAGGTGTTGTCCCTTATTTTACCCTAAGTTTGACCTAAGTCCTATCTAATACTTATTGTATATTCTCTGAGTCATGTATGTCGTATCATGCTCCAGGTCACTTCTAAAATATTTTCCTTCTTCTCGAGTTATTATTTTTACTATTCGTCTTTATATTTTAAATTTTATCTGGTGTGGAATTGTTTGCTATCGTCTGTCTGAACATGTTGCATTGTGTCGCCATATTATTTTTGAGTAACTCGTTGGCAGATAAATTTAAAAAATAAAGGCCAACATTTTTTTGTCTATGTAAATAAATATTTGTATTACATATATTTAAAGAAAACACCAATTAATAATCATTAAAAAAGTTTTTAAAAACCCACGTTTTCTGATTGAACTAAAAAGTAGAAAATAAATGCTATACATCACAATAATGCAAGCGATCACTCTACTATAAGCGATGAAAAACGTGGGGTGCCGAAGTAAAAGTTATATTACTATTGATTAGATAATACTATTGACTTTTATTAGGGAGCTTGTAGAGAGTCAACAGTATTAGAAACTGTAAGAAAATCACGGCGCCCCACGTTTTTGATCGCTTATAGTAGAGTGATCGCTTGCATTATTGTGATGTATAGCATTTATTTTCTACTTTTTAGTTCAATCAGAAAACGTGGGTTTTTAAAAACTTTTTTAATGATTATTATTTTCTACTTTTTAGTCTTTGTCTGTTTGTTTGCATTAAAATTTTGCTATCGATTTTATCTTTTCACTTTTTTTTTGGGTAAACGAAGACAACTCGTAAAAAGACAACTCGTAAAAAGACAACTGGTAAAAAACACGGTGTGTGAATACGTTACTGACTAGAACACATAGATTTGAACCCGTGTCGAGTGGGATAGCAATCGTGTGCCCAACCACTCGACCATATCGTCTCCCTCATACTGGCCACCAGTTGTTACGGTTGTTTGTACACAAACACCGCGTGAACATTACTCAGTAAGCAAAGAGGGAGAGTACCGAACCTTGTTTTCATCAAATTACAGTCCCTTTTTCCCCACGTTTTTAGTACAATTATATAGCGGTCTAAAATGATCAATAAAATGTTTTCATGGATCAATTTAGTAATAATAACAATTGAATAATCTATTGTCATCCAAAACAAAGCTTCCCTGAAAATTTCAGCGCGCTAGCTAACTGGGAAGTGCCAGAAATTTCGATCGCAAGATTTGATTGGAAAGACAAACAGAGACGAAAGCAAGTTAAAGAAAACGTGGGAAAAATAAGACGGTTAAAAAACATATAGATTATTTTATACAATAGTTCAAATTTATGATATAAAAAAACCTCTAAATAATTATTTCTATCTTAAATCATGTAAGCCAAAAGATATATTATGTGCTCAAGTATTTTAAAACTCTTATGAATAAATAATCGAAATATGTTTTTACGTTCACTAAATGAAATGATACAATTTTTAAAATCTGGAATACACTAGCACAAAACCGAAGTTTATGAAAATGACAAAACTAGTACTAAAAAAATATAACTTTGTAAATTCAAGCATACATGTATATTTGTTTTTAACTATGGCATGTTTTAAAAGGTGTCGATTTCATCTAATGAATATGTTTCCATACAATAAAATTCTACATCACCTAATATGTTTTTGTGTTGAATATTATATGTGCACTCAATTTACCCACACTACCACCTTCTAGTTGTATTTACCCACACGGTGTGATATACGTGACAGGTGTGTGTTGAGAGCGAACATTTTTTATTCAATATGGTTTCTTGTCAGTGCATGAAAATGCGTGTTTTCCAAAAAATATTACATTTCAAAAACTATAATAAAAATGTACAAGTAAGGAAAACCCATATTAAACAATCATAAATATAAAATTTTTTAACATATTAGTTTTCTATAATTAACATATGTTATGTAGGTAGCATACAATTTTAGAAAATAGCCAAAACTGCTGATTATGTCTAATTATTGGAAAAAAATAGCGGTTTTCATAAAAAAGCCATTGTTTATAGTGCACTATAGCTGCATTTATGCTCATCACTTTGTATTTCTGATTTTAAAAACAAAGTATTTCTTTGTAGCACTGACTGTGTTTAAGTATGTAATGTATAAAACATCAAGTTTATTTAAATTATATCAAGTGCTAAAATTAAGTTTAGTTAAGGAGTACAAGTTTTAAAACATCAATCCTATTCAAAGTATATAAAGTATAAAACATCAAGTTTAGTTAAAGCATATAAAATATAAATCATCAACCTTAGTCAAAATATAATAATTATAGAACATCAATTTTTGTTTAATTATCAAGAGTAGAAAAATAATAGAAGCTATAAAATATCAAGTTTAGTTAAAGAATAGAAGTTGTAAATCATACATTTTATTTAGAGAATATAAAACATACATCCCAAAACTTAAAGCTATATGCTCACGAAGATTGAAAGAAGCAGAACGTCAATCAATTGTAACATGAACTTGTAATTTAACTAAATGAAAATAAATATCACATGAACGTGCATTAAATCCAAGCTAAAATCAAATAACAAATGCATCTTAAAAATATATATCTCTAAACTCAGTGATTTATAAAATTCATTCTTCAATTTAATTAAAAGTAGTATAAAACGTTCATTGACTGCTCTATTGAATTAACTAGTGATATAATTATAAACAGCGATACAATTTGTTCTCTTAATTTATCTGATGGCGTCTAACGGTCTTTTATAAAAAAACAACTCTACCCCTCACGCGCACTGATACGATCTTAGATCAAATGTTTCCATGAAACTTTTTTGATAACATTCAAAAGTTACCAAGGTTATATTTTTAGACGCGTGACCAATTGTTCTGTCTATATATATCGTTTTTGTTGTTGCAACCATACAATCAGTGTATTTTAATGTTCTCTCTTTCAATATCGTTATCGTTTATACATCAGAAAACAACCATAAATTGTACTTTAATAACTCCCCGCAAGATGGAGGTAGAGCAACCTTCGTCGACCGCTCATGTGTAAGGAGAGTCGCCGGCACTTGTGTAAGCCACCGGTCGAACTACCGCAGTAGTATCTACCCGGCGCCACACTATTACGGTTTGTTAAAAGATTATAGTGGTCCACCAAATCACGCGAGTAGGGCACTATTTATAACAGGTATAGGTGGCAATCTGCTGATGGGTAGTGCAATGTGCTATTAGTCACATGATCGCGTGGAAGAAAGGATAGCCTAGTATACTATGCCACCTGCCCCTCTACTGGGCGACCGACCAACTGACACAAGTAGACTTGGGGAAAATCGTGTCGCCCAACAGCTTAACACATCCAGGCTCGTTTACCCCTCTAGCTCCCTCCTAAGACAAAATGAACAAAATATAATAAATTTAGAAATGATATACTGTAACAGCATTCCACTTTTCCAACCCACTCCCTACCTTCTCTCCCATATAATGAAAAAATACCTGAAATTAATGTCTCAGTTTTTTTAATGCCACTTATGTTTATAGCAAAAGAGAAATAACAAAATTAGTATAAACAAATTTGCAGTATTATTTGAGGTTTGTTAGTTCCATTTATTCTTTAAAATTTAAAATATACCTTATTATTATATTACTATTTTATGGCCCTTGGGGCTCTAAGGAGCCGTTGGAGGCATACGTTTATTTATTTTATCGCAGAAACTTTCGTAGGCGTAGCCTATGCTTTTCAAAGTAACACGGCAATCTGTGAAACTTGTGGAAATAAGAAAACAAAGGCAAACACTCACACAGACAGACGCACAGACATACTTTATATATACATATATATAGATAAAAAATTATACACTTTGTATAACAGGAAAATACGTTATTATTTTCAGTTAAAATCATGATAAATATATATTTATAATAACAATAGAATAAAGATTACCAATAAAGCTTCAATAACTTAAATACTGGCTACCGCATGTAAACAGCATAATTTATGTACCAAAATGCAGATTGAGGCTCTTGATAATGTTAAACTAATCTAAATTTCATTTCAATAAATGTTGGATTAGTCTTTGGATTCCACTTTACATTCGTTGTACCCCAAACATTGTTAAGACAAGAGTCGCCGCAATTACTGAACCACCACGCTCCGTGAAAGTAATCAGCACAGTTTAATCCAGTGTGTATGTCATTATCGCGGTCAAATGTAGAAAACATCATACCGTTTTGGTAGGCTAGTGCATGATATAAATCTCCAGTGTAGCCATCAACATGTAGCCTATAGCCGTCTGCCTCGCTAGAAATGTTGAAGCTGGAATACTAGGCGAAATAACTTGTTCCATTGAAGGTCATATCTACTCTCAGCTCTGTTTTGGTTTTAGACGTTAAGAGAAAAATGTTCTCATTACCCAGGTAAAAATTACCTGAACTAAAATCACCAAACCCATTTTTGTATTCCGTCCAGTTCCTGTAAAAATCTACAGTCCCAGAAACACGTCTTTGGAAAATGGTCCATCCTCCACCGTCTGTCACTGTGTCACACATGACCTGAAGTCCAGAGCTTAGGGTCACCAAAGGTCGGTGGTCACTGCTGATTATTTGGATCAATGTGGCCTGTTGAAAATTAAACTATTTATTTAGCCTAGTTTATGCAATACGCTTTAACTACGTTGCTTGAGAAGATAGAACCGGCGTGTGGGCCGGCATACATACATTAACGGAGTTGAATAGAATAATTGTATGTGTAACATATTAGGCGACCTACACTAAGACATTGGCGTTGTTAAATGTTGATATATCACTTAACATATGCTGACACATCACATAAATTATAGTGAATCTTATACAAGCTATTCCAGTCCACAACAGCATTTGCAGAATTTGTATGGTAAGATATTTTTACATCACCCGTACAAATCATAATGTCGGTTCTGGTGATGGAACCATCAGACATGACAGTGATGTTTCTGGTTGTGTTACAGATCTTCCCACTAGAGAACAATTTTCCCTCAACATTCTGTTGTGAAGCTTTCAGTGGGACTAGCCAGGAGCCTGTTTTATCAAATCAAAGTTTAGATATATCGTGGGTTTATTGTAATGTTGACAAGTATTTAAAAATAATCCATGAAATCTTAAATCCGACATTTGATTTTTGACAGAGACGTACGATTTTCCAAATTTTACCCTCTTGTTAAACACAGTCTCACATTAGACCAGCCTGGGTATGTGCACATTTGTGGAGTGTAAGTTGGAGCTGGTGGATTCCTAGTTGTACTATTACAAAATGTGTACTATTAACATGTGTTGCCTGTCGCCCACGTGTGTTTGTTCTCGAACGTGTATTAAAATGTCAACATTTTCACAGACGCAGTAAAAATTTGTGTAGACCAAACTCTGTGTTAAAAGTTAGAACATAACATTTAAATTTAGATCAATTTCTGCTTTAGCAATTACAAATCTTTTTTAATAATATTTTGAATTAGCTAATTAGTAGATAACAAGAATAACTAAATGCGATACTAAACCAATAGTGGTATCTGCACTCGCAGATGTTTTATATCTAAAAAAAAGCAACGTTCTTTACGAGGTGCCGTTTAAAGTTACAGTAAAGAATAAACCGGGAGTAATTTCCCCTAAACTTTCTCGAATATTCTTATATGAAACAGCAGTAAATGGTAAAACGGGATATTGACATGATTTTAAATCCATTTTAAATAGGCTACTTATACTTTTTAAAATAGAATAATATATCGTAGAAAAAAGAATTACACACCAAGTAAACGCCTAATAAGATGTTCATAATAGTGCAAAATATTATACATTACTACTCTCGGTCAACATAAATTATTAAAAATTGTATGATGGCAGAAAATTAGATTTTTTTACTTACATGTGAATTTTCATTTATCTATCTGAAATAGTACTCAAGTTTTAAGGCTTTAAAAAATTTAAAGTAGGAAAAGCTCCTCTTCCATTTATTGGAAATCGCTCAAAAGTTGATATTGATCTACGATTTTGATATAATACTTGTATATGAAATTTCATTAACTTAGCTGTAAGGGTACTCAAGTTATCGTGTTACAGACACACACGCATCCACACACACACACACACACACACACATACGGACAAGTCTGAAAAACTATGTTTTTCCGACTCAGGTAGGTGTAAAAAGTCGAGATTTGTAAAAATCTTTTTTTTTACCCGATTACAAGACTTTCTCTATACTTCGTATATACGAGAAAATACAAATGTTTGTGGATTTTTTAAAAAATAAATATTTGTGAACAGTTATATTTTTTTAAAAATTCTAAGCACTAAAACCGCAAAATCATATCGGTAGAAATACACAGCTAGTAATATGAAAAAAAGAATGTCATGTTTAAGTAAAGTGATGTCAGGTAATCGTTCATTTTGGGTAAAAGTGCGTTAAGTGATTTTATTTTCTTCAAGAACCAGTTATAAGCCATGACAACGTACGCACATTTCTTTTGTTATGAGACCAATAAGAGGATTATGTTTTTGTCTTCATTACTAAAACCATAGCTGTTACAGTACGGTCGTATACTAGCAATATGGTTCTAACAAAATATTTCAATTAGTTTGCACACAAAATGATTTTTTCATGGAATTGTCTGACTGTCAGTATAAAACAATCTTACCCAGGCTACAATACTTTGTGGTTTTATTGTAGATGTAGCTGTAGCAAGTTTTCTTCGAACTTGAACAAAGATGGGCGCAGGACAAAAGGCTGACTTGGTCAAACTCTACATAGATGGGCAGCGTGGTCAAGTTTGTGTCATCAACAGCTTTATACTGAGTTTGTTTTATCGAGTTGTTTGAATGGACTTGGGGTAGAGAAAACACATTGTATGCCCCACATGTTATTTAGAGTAATTAAAGGCAGTTGGCATTACTTTAATTGAACATGCCGTGTTCAGTGATACAGATGAAATGTATTTCATCCACATTCTGCGAACGTGGAATTATTATATTAGTTGTACTCAATATTATAAAAATTATTTTAAAAAACACGTTTTGTTCAATATATGATGAATATCAGCAGATTATACATACTGTGAACTCTAGAAATATTTTCAGCTTTAAGTTTTAGAAAAAAATAAAATATAACATCTTCAATCGCACGAAGTTAACGTATAATGTTGTATGTAAATAAATAAAATAAAGTTATAATACTATATATTACTAATTGCTGTATGTATAGAAATTACGATATCCTATAATAGGGGGATATGACTGCTAAACAGTATATATATCATATAAATTAACTAAACGGTGATGTATTGTAGTGCTTATATAATTTCTGCTAAATGCTATATATTGATATATTAAATAATTCCTATAGCAATGGCTACATTGTGTCTACTTATAAAATAAAACTTAACAAAGAAACTTACAACACATGACTAACCTTTTGTGATGATACACTGGGCTATTATAACGATTACGATCCACATGTTTGTGTAATAGAGTTATAGAACCTTAAAGTTAACAGATGATGAAAAAATAAAACAAAATTAAATAAAAAACAATGAAAACGTCGTGATTAGAATATAGTCTAGCTTATGTAAATAAATAAAAGTGTATGAAACCATCAAACAAGTATTGAAGATTCTTCTAATAACCTATAAGCAGTACAAATGGTAAAACCTAAAACAAAATGTTTATGTAAATAAAATAAATGTACCTACAAAATACTGTATCTAACACCTGACAACAGGGTTAGATACAGTATTTTGTAGGTCGCAAAGTTAATTATAGATTTAATGAGATAGCTTGTCATTATAGAACAGTATAGATGTAATGAGATAGGTGACCACATAAAGAACAACTTGCGTGGTTCACCCGAATGTTTTTTCAACACGAATTGTTGTTATGGCCTATTCAAAACACTAAATTAGTTAAATATTTTATTTCAATGAGTATTTAAACATGCATTTTTAAAAAATAAAAATAATTAGTATTTCTTTAAAATACTTCCTTATTTTAAAATTAAACAAACTAATAAAAAAACTAATTAAAATCAAACTAATTAAAAAACAAACGAAAAAATTAACCACTGATATAATGCGAGTTTATATTGTATATGTTACGGTCAAAGCCCGAAGTCGGCCAATGCTAGGATTGGCCGGCCAATCCGCGCATTGGCCAATATCGCCTCCCATAGGTCGGTCAAATGCCGAAACTTTGCTTGATTTCGGCCTTTAGCCGGCCAATCCGCAGACTGGCCATTGTGGACCGGCCAAAGTCTGTAATAGCTCTTCATTTTGGCCTTTGGCCAAGTCTAAATTAGAAGATCATCTGGCTAGAGACGACAGGCCAAAGTCCGAATTAGAAGATCATGAGCAGATTTTGTTTTTTTTTATGCCATAAGGATCATGAAATTAAGTCTTTATTGATTATTAATTAAAGTAAATGACAGAAATATTCAAATTTTTTATTGTAGTCTCAATCTATCAATATCATAATTTGTTACAACAAGTTGAACTTTTATGGCATTTAGAATTACACTAGGCATGCTGCCCAGCTTCGCTTAGGCTTTCGAAAACATTGAGAATTTGAATGCTTAATTAATTCGCCCGTGGGTCGGTCTACGACCTCAAGAGTTATAAAGAGGTTCCTCCGTGGACATTTTTTTTCGATTTATAGCTCATATAAGGCACCGGTCAGTCGAGGTCAGTTTTGACCCCCTCATCTTAGACTTTTCGGCCAACCGGCCCCCGTGTTCTGTCGCCCCAAGGCAAGATCCTGCCAAGTTTGAAGCGCCTGCGGCGCCGGGAAGTGCCTTATCGGACACCCGACAATCTAGATCTAGATCTAGAATCCTAATAGAATTTTTTTTTTTAAGTTTAGCCCGAGCAAAATAAAAAAAAATACATTAACCAAGTTGACTTGGTGTGTCTCGAACCCGCACCACCTGCGTGGTTTATAGTACACTAACATCTCCGCTATTTAGGCACCTTATAAAATACAGAGAATGAAAGACCTATTTTAAAATCTTAACTTACGCGAATATGCCTATTCTTTCAAATTAATTTTTTTATCCCAAATTAGCCAGTTCCAAACAAAGATTTTGTATAAATAAATTTAATGAGTTTAGGCCGGAAAAATTGTATTGTATACAATTCATAGTGTACGTAGATCTAAATCAAATTTGAATGAAATAGTTCATTTCTTTTTATTGTAAACACGACAGATGTCGTCATTAGTTAATGTATAAATAGTGACGTCACAGTTTTATGCGTTATTCTTCACATATATAAATGCTTTTCCGGTTGCATAAATAATACTGTTTCTCTACATTCGAATACGCCTTTATTTTTTATTTTTCTTCTTTAAATAAAATTGTGGTTATACATTTAAAACATCTAGCATATTATTTTCAACAAAAGTCCGTAAAAAGTTCTTCATATATCACTGCCGGTTCTGACGTGATGTCCGGCGAAAATTTTTTGCGGACAGAGAGAGAGAGAGAGAGAGAGAGAGATGTGCGAACGTGGCCCATTATAGATTTAGATAGCAGCTTGTTATTTTTACACTTGAAGCGATTTGTTGTGCACTTAGTTGTGCAATTGCAGCGAGTGTAGCCTTGGCCCCCAGTCAATGATTGTGCAGATGCGATGGTTCGTAGAGATTTTTCCTCAGTGCCAACTGACGACTTTATGAGCAGTTTTTCGTGAAGAATTGAAAACTCACTTCTAGAATATATTTGTTTTAGAACACCACGTTCCGTTCCTAGCTTGTAGAAAGCGATGTCGACGCTCATGACAACTGACCTCTGTTAACATCTGGAAAACAGATGCGTACATTGTCACCCACTTCACCATCTTTAAATTTTGTATTTGATGTTTTAAGAATCTTAGCACCTTGAGTTTGCATGCCAGTATGAGCTGCTGATCTGTGTTCCATGATGTCTTGTTTGTTATGACACAATCTGCAGGTAATGTTCCCTCCGTACCCTTCGTCTGCTTCATTGGGTATTCCACAAATAGCATGGGCATCGTTGCCACAGGATCCACAAGAATGAGCTGCACTACAATGTTTTTCACAAACTATACATAATCTGTTGGCCACATTATTGTCAGGCAACTGGTCTGGGCGTTCCGCCACGGCAGTAGATGTGTTAACTGAGGATGTCGTTGCATTTATGGCAACCTCCATTTCTTGTTCAATGTTCTCAAGATCTTCCTCAGTAACTATTTTATCGAGAACCCATATATGGAAACTAACATGGATTTACATGTTTTTCTTTTGACAGCCATCTGCTATGTCTGTCTCTTGGTCTGACGGCCCTTTTGATCTATGTCGCCTTGCATATAGAATGCTATACAAACAAGAGATAAACAATACGTTACTCTCAATGAAAACGCACCCAGAATAATGTAAAAATGCGATCACAACTTAGTCTAGATAGAACATTGGTCAGGACATCCCGGCCAGTGCGCGCATTGACCGGCCAATGTACAAAATACGCTGTCAAGTTTTAGCGCTTCGGACTTTGGCCAGTACGTCCCGGCCAGTGCGCGCATTGGCCGGCCAATGTACGAAATACGATCTTAGTGCTAAGTTCTTCGGGCTTTGGCCAAGAGAGCCGGCCAATCCGCGATTTGGCCGCACTTCGGACTTTGACCGTAACATACACACAAAGTAAATTTTGCTGACTAATGTGAAAAATTGTAAATGTTGTGCGCGGTCCTGGTATTCAGATAAAAAGTAACGCCTTCGCGGAAGAGAAATTAGTTTTACAACGGCGTGATGATGGACAAAGAAACTTGGTTTATAAATAACCCTAGCGTGGCATACCGCCGCATACCAGAGACGGTGCTCACGTGCCAATGCGAGTTGGGAACCCTTACCTGAGGCGATAAATCATGCTCGGTTGTCAAGCCGCTGTGGGAAAAAGCCATTGATCACCACCGGTACCTGTCAAACGGGCAACCGAGTAAAATGTTGAGCGACTCAACGTTATTTATAAATTAGGTCAAGTAGAGTTCACCTGTGACCTCATGATATGAAGGGGTATTATGGTCAACCCATGTTCTGCCGAAATCGTATTTTACAGACAAAGACATGTTGTCTGAGACTTGGCGAGACACGGGGGAGGTGAAGTAGAGTTTAGCAAGTGCGGTACAGTTTGTCTGTGACCACAGAATATGAAGCGATATTGGAATGAGGAAAATTTGTTATGAAAATAAGAAAATAAGTGTATAATCAAGTGTTCTGAACTGTATAATCATAGTGGTGTTTCTGACATTGAATACATAATCAATTTTGTGTTTAACAGTTTGGTAAAAAAGATTATTATTCTCTACATAAATATGTGTTTTACTGTTCTACACAAAGTGCAGATGCTCACATGTAACCAAACAAAGAAAACAAAACATACAAACTTGTAAAAAAGGAGACTTTTTGTAGCATACTACACTACCCGTTATTCTTGAATAACCGAATATTTCGAGTGTAATATTATATTTCTGATATATTACTCAAAAATATTTTTCTTTAAAAACCATGTTGACATAATGTACCGTTATACTAATTTAATGCAGCAAATGTAGGCATAACTATTCGCATGAAAGTAGACCTATAGATCAGCGAATCTAGTGGACACACATAGTGGAAATGTGTTAATAATCGTGTTGTGAGAAAACAAAACTTGCTCTCCTCTGTCAAGATGGCAGTACCCGTTGCTACAGGGATAAAAGTCGTAAAAAGCTGCAAATGTATGAAACGGGAAATATCAACAACGTGAACTTACGGAGAAACAGCCGAAAAGAACTGAAAAGGAAAACGGAAACAGTACGCGATGATGTAGAGTTGGTGGCACAATCAATTTGCTTGTTTGAGTGTTAAATCAGGTAAACAAAATGTTTACAAGTTTTACCAATTGTTAACAATTATTGGCAGGGAAAAACATGAATTTGTAGACAAATCTGTTAAGTTGACAAGCCGACAATGATTTCAAAATGTTTACCTATGCTGTCAATCTGTTGTTCACAAGTCACTTTTAAAATATATAATAACATTACGCATACTATGAGATAGGTACAAAACATTGCATATTAAACGGTTTAACGAATAAGCCTTATTGTAGCAGTTGTGCATGTACGAACAAATCGATCTAGTAGTAGCATTAACCTTTCGGTCGCTAACATATACTTGGCTATATGTGAGGGGGGGGGATAGATTAGATGTTTTTCCGTTGCTCTACCAGTTTTGTGGGTGGGGATAAACAGCAACCACCCAGATGTGTGAGTGGGGTTGACGAAGATAATACCAGCCTCATTATAGTTTGGAATTAACACACACAAGTCTGATCCAAAATATAAATGTCTTTTATTAAACAATCAAATTAATTCCCTATCTAATTAGCCTATTCTATACTCTCTATTACTACTGTCTACCGTTTCCTAGATCTACCTACCTGACCGTTTCTAACCGCTACCTAACACATTCTGCTCTCTTCGCTAGCTATCTATCAACTGTTACCTAGCCCAACACATCTCGACCGTCTCTAAAACCTAACACCAAGTCTGCCGCTGATCTCACTACTGGCCCACGCCTCAGTGGTCAGCTGACCGTCCCACATGACCGGTCAGCTCCTGTACGTCCATTGGTCTCTCTACCCAACTATCTAAAGTCTGTATCTGCTAACCTCTACCTACTTGACCGAAACTAGCGTCATCACACTAAACCCAGGAAAAGGATTTTAAATTCTTTAAACCACATATTGTAATTCGTAAACGGTAAAGAAAGAAATTATTTTTAATGGCACACTTATTGATTAGGACACCTGTCGCTAAGACCCTACACTATCTCCAAGAGCTAAAAAAAAATTCGAATGAAAGTATCGTTGTGTGAGGCCGCAGTTTTACCATTAAAATATTATACTTAATTTTATTTAGCAAATCTTAATGCAAAAAGGATGTGCTATTTGTATAGATCAGGGGTCTCCAAACTACGGCCCGCGGGCCGTATGCGGCCCGCGAGGTCCTCTCATCCGGCCCGCGGAGATCCTTTTGTCCATGGAAAAAACGTTTGTTGGTGATGGCTGAGGAACTTTTTTTTGCCCAGAACAATCAAAGACATGCCTGGAAGAAACTGGCCCCTGAACTGAAATTTGATAGTTAATGCGGCCCTCGGGCTGAAAAGTTTGGAGACCCCTGGTATAGATAACAATACATTGGTTTCAACAAAATGAAATATCATTATGGAAATCAAACTTAAATAAAAGCCAATATGAGCGATGATTGATTATAAAAGTACTTTGATTTTCCAAGGATGTCCAGACTAAGTGATATTCTTTTCATCAGTTATTTCCCTTTATGTAAAGTAAAAAGAAAGTGTTTAAAAATAATCCATACTTCTGAAAAAAAAAAACAATCTCAAACCCAAAATCAATTACCGAATAATTTTTTTTTTCGTCCCTAAAAAATGTTTTTGTCAAACGTTATAAGCCTACACTATATTCAAGTAGAAGTAGCTTAAGCTTAATAATCCGGGAGTGATCTCACCTAAACTTTCTCGAATATTCTTATATAAAACAACAGGGGATGGGAACTCCAATTTAAATACTTAGTTTTTAAAACAGAATAAAATCTCGTAGAAAAAAGAATTACACTCTAAGTGAACGCAAAATGAATGTGCATAATAATGCGCAATATTATTAGTTCTTCATAAATTTGAATGCATTTTTTGAGAAATCGGAAATAGCGTAAATTAGTACTTCCGGTCAACGGAGATTACTCAAAATTTGAAAGAAGTTAGAGAATTAGATCTTTTACTTACATGTGAAATTTCATTTATCTATCTCAAATAGTACTCAAGTTATAGGCTTTTGAAAATTTCAAAGTATAAAAAGTACCACTTCCGGTTATCGGAAATCGCTCAAAAGTTGATCAGGATCTACGATTATTATAAAATAATTATATATGAAATGTCATCAACCTAGCTGTAATGGTAATCAAGTTATCGCGTTTACACACAGACAGACAGACACACAGACAGACACACAGACATACGGACAAGATTGCAAAATTATGTTTTTTCCGTATCAGTGAGGTGTAAAACATCGAGATTTGTAAAAATCTCGATTTTTTTTTTTTGCACGATTACAAGACTTTCTCTATACTTCGTACATACAAGAGAGTAAAAATGTACGACCGACCTAGATTTCCCTAGACCGAAGAGATATGAAAACTTCATTCATATTTTGGGTTCCCAGAAAGAAGCGCAACGGAAAAAAGCGCAACGGAAAAAAGCGCAAAACAAAAAGCGCAACGGAAATAAGCGCACACCGAAAAAAGCGCAAAGAGAAAAAAGCGCACACGGAAAAAAGCGCAAAGAGAAAAAAAGCGCAAAGAGAAAAAAGCGCAAAAAGAAAAAAGCGCACACAGAAAAAAAGCGCAAACAGAAAAAAGCGCAAACGGAAAAAGCGCAAACAGAAAAAAGCGCAAACGGATAAATGCGCAAACAGAAAAAAGCGCACACAGAAAAAAGCGCAAACGGAAAAAAGCGCAAACGGAAAAAAAGCGCAAACAGAAAAAAGCGCAAACGGAAAAAAGCGCAAACAGAAAAAAGTGCACACAGAAAAAAGCGCAAACGGAAAAAAGCGCAAACAGAAAAAAGCGCACACAGAAAAAAGCGCACACAGAAAAAAGCGCAAACGGAAAAAAGCGCAAACGGAAAAATGCGCAACCAGAAAAAACAACGAAAAATGTGCAAAAGAGAAAT
The DNA here is from genome assembly GCF_028476545.2 of Physella acuta. Taxonomy (NCBI): domain Eukaryota; kingdom Metazoa; phylum Mollusca; class Gastropoda; family Physidae; genus Physella; species Physella acuta. The sequence goes on from NW_026732294.1 coordinate 84,968, forward strand.
TTAGCACAAATACCTTTATCGACTAGATGACACATTTATACATGACTGTTAGGGCTGCTGTAAGAGTATCGTGTTTGATCACGTGATCTACTACCATTTAAAGCGTACCACTACCATGTGTATTCCCCTCACCACGATACAGGCGATAATCGCTTTACACAATGCTTATTATTTTCTTGGTCAATAATTATTCAACTACTATTCTCGTATAAATAAACATAAAACTATCCTTGATATCGACATTACACGAAGTATCTCTCACATTCTCCCTAGTCCGAACTACCTAGCTAGCATACCATAACAACCCGTTCCTATGGCAAAACTTCACTCTCTTTCATCCGCGTCATTAAACATGCATTCGTCATATTTCTCGCAACAACATTCATTCGCACCAAAATACCTGATAAAATACCTACCTACCAACCTACCTACCTACCTCCCTCCCTCCCAACACCTCCCTCCCTCCCTGCCTGACTGCCTGACTACCTACCTGCCTGCCTGCCTGCTTGCCTGCCTACCTACCTACCTACCTGCCTACCTACCTACCTACCTACCAACCTGTCTGCCCGCCTGCCTGCCTACCTACCTACCTGCATGCATGCCTTCCCACCTATCTAATTACCTCATTCATTTATATATATATATATATATATATATATATATATATATATATATATATATATATATATATATATATATATATATATATATATGGGTAGGTGGGTAAGTGGGTGGGTGGGTAAGTGGGTAGGTGGGTAGGTGGGTAGGTGGGTAGGTAGGTAGGTAGTAGGTAGGTAGGTAAGTGCGTCATGATGTGAAATAATATTAAATACATAATTTATATTTTGGTGCGAATGAATGTTGTTACGAGAGATATGACGAATGCATGTTAGATGACGCGGATGAAAGAGAGTAAAGTTTTGCCATAGGAACGGGTAGTTATGGTATGCAAGCTAGGTAGTTCGGACTAGGGAGAATGTGAGAGATACTTCGTGTAATGTCGATATCAAGGATAGTTTTATGTTTATTTATACGAGAATAGTAGTTGAATAATTATTGACCAAGAAAATAATAGGCATTGTGTAAAGCGATTATCGCATGTATCGTGGTGAGGGGAATGAACATGGTAGTGGTACGCTTTAAATGGTAGTAAATCACGTGATCAAACACGACATTATCACAGCAGCCCTAACAGTCATGTATAAATGTGTCATCTAGTCGATATAAGTATTTGTGCTAAATTTCTCTTTTGCACATTTTTCGTTGTTTTTTCTGGTTGCGCATTTTTCTGTTTGCGCTTTTTTCCGTTTGCGCTTTTTTCTGTGTGCGCTTTTTTCTCTTTGCGCTTTTTTCCGTGTGCGCTTATTTCCGTTGCGCTTTTTGTTTTGCGCTTTTTTCCGTTGCGCTTTTTTCCGTTGCGGTTCTTTCCGACCACCCATATTTTGTTAGCCTTGTTTGGCAAACCATTAGAATGTTAAGTACAGTGGAGTGATCTCCCCTGAAATTTTCTTATTTAACCTTAAGGGCTATGTGCAATAGGGAAGTGTAAAAGTGCGAAACATGTGATGACCTCATTTAATATGAATGCTAGATTATATTACTTCCTCAATATTATTTTAAAAAAACAAACTATATACACGACTAAGATTGACATCCATTTATGAAGTCCACAACAAATATTATTATTTATACGTGTCATCTGGTTATGCGCCATTGAGGCCATCGACTCCGATTTCAGCCTGCTTTTCTTTTTGGATTTGCTTCCATAGCTTTTGTCCTACCAAGAACAAACTACAAAGCAGCATTTGTTTGATTTTGAAGTGGTCTCTCCTAGAAGAGTGGCTGTTCCCAGCTAACGAGCCTCATCTGGCCGGGGGTTCGAACTCGAGACTTTTCGGATTAGCAACCATGAGCTTTACCGTCTCGACTACGCCGACCACTCACTTTAGGCATTTTGCAAGGGAGTGGCACTTAAAACTTTTGGAATGTGTGGCACTTGAAAAATAAATGCGGCCTGTGAATGGTAAAGTAGGCTTATATATTCTATTAAAAAAATTGTTATGATAGCAGGACGTATCAGCATATGAAAGAACGCTATACACAAAAATACACCATAAGTGTTAATTTACGCCTGTGTACACAGCTCGACAAATGAAGCGAAGCCTAACAAGTTATTTACGTAGACCCGCACCATTGGTTGAATCTGTCTTGTCTAGATACATTCAGTCGGTTCCAAGTTAAGAGAAGGCTATCAAATGTACGACACACTGCAGCCTTGTCTAAGCTAATACAAGAATCACAAGTTTAACGTGATCAGTCTCGGAGATGCTGCTTTTCTGCACATTAATTTGCTGGTCGTTTATATTTACACCGGGTAATTATAAAGGACAGTTTTGTTATGTGATTTGATAAGTATTGATTTTATTAGGTAGGCCTATCTAGTTATAACAAAATCCAAGGTACCTATATAAATCTAAGTATATGCATAATTATGCGTGTGTTTTTGAGTGTGGAAGAGTGTGAGTGTAAGTATGTTTTTATGTGCAAGATTAGTTTTGGCATTATAGGTTGTAGGTACTTTTTAGTTAAGTTTGCTATTAAATGTGGTTGTAGTAAATATTTTTTTACGTTTGATTCAGATTTCAAAATGGAGCCTTGGTTCATTTCAAACAGGCTAAATTCACGTATTGTAACGTAAAAGGCTACAATAAAAGAATTATTTAAACTATTTTTAAAACATTTTTAACTGCTATATAGTTTAGTAAGAATCGTTAGTGAGGTGAGACAACAAAAAAGTATTTGATATCTAATTTTAAAATAGCGACTGAATATTTAGAAATTTATATCTGAAATTGAAAGTTTACAAAACGAAAACAAAAACCGAATTTTTGTAAAAAGAATTTTCAATTGTCCTCTCGTTTTCCTGACATCACTTACGCCGTAACCAAGGACGCAGGAGAAACAGGGATGTTAATTAATTCTAAATAACCACCGTGGCCGTAAATAATGTAATGATCCGCTAATAACGTACCCGGGACCGCTGTGAGGACACATGTGGACCTACTGTGAGGGCGCGGAGGTTTATTGGATCACCGCCGCAGAACGGCAAAACTGTGCTAATCGCACACTGGTCCAGGTTGTAGCACTGAACCAAGCGGTGGGATGGAAGAGGCGATAAAATGGCGGATTGAGGAGGGCTGTCTTGGATGCCAAAGTAAACTAGGTGGTGCTCGTTGGGCGGGGCTCTTAGCTCAAGGGCGTACTTTTGGAGATGATAAATTCATTAGTCTAGAGTCCGCTCAGAGAAAATCTTCACGCGTTTGGAATAGTATGGTGTTTTGCTTTATTATTTCAATTCAATTCAAGATAAAAGAGACAGGTCGCTCAAGTCGTCGATATTTAGGGAAGTATATATATATATATATATATATATATATATATATATATATATATATATATATATATATATATATATATATATATATATGCATTCAAAAGGCATTTAGGCATACGAATTTAAAAAAAAAGAACGATATGTTTTACTTCTAGTTTTTTCATGTAAATAAGGTCATAGTTCTGAATATGGTTGCGTTTCACAGAGCGATCGAAATCTATATTGGTGTCTATTTTTAACTCTTATCTGCATTTCGTACTATGTTTATAATTGATTTTTCTTATTTAAAGGATCTTCGGTTAGCGTCTTTCTCATACACACCTGTACCTCCCTTTATTCAAAATCGAACGTTTTCATTCCAACGAGCACACAAAAACTATTCGGTCGATGATCGCTGTCTATACATTATACACACATTCCTTTTAAGTTTAGATTAGTTTATTTTAATGTTCATTTAAACGTTCAGTTTCTATTACATAAATCACATACAACTAACACTGAAGACATCTAAATACCAATTAACACATCTAGGGGAAACATTTTTTCTGATATTAACTACCAGATTTTCGTATATCTGTTTTAACTTCTCGCTCTCGAACTTGCCAGCTTTAATAATTCAAACAATATATTGATATTTTTTATTAAATAGATTAATAAGTTACTTCCGCTAAGGTTATTTTTTAAAAATCGAAACTACTGAAAATTATAGATTACCAGCTTAAAAATATAGCTTACATTGAATTATTTAAACAGTTTCGCAAATACTGGTACATCACATCAATGCAATATCCTGTTATAGTAGTCTGCAGGCCTACCTAAATGGCCTGAAGGTTTTCTTATATATATATATATATATATATATATATATATATATATATATATATATTATACACGTGTAACCAGTAGCGTAGCGAGGGGGGGAGGACATATGTCCCCGGGCGCCGATCTAGGGGGCACCAAAATGGGTTGGAAAAATAAATTGAAAGGATGAGGGGGGTGCAAATCGAAAGTTTGAGGGGGGGCGGGTGTGCAAATGGAAATATCTCAAGGGGGAGGGGGGCTGCAAATCGAAAGTTTGAGGGGGGGGGTGCAAATGGAAATCTCAAGGGGAGGGGTGCAAGTCGAAAGTTTGAGGCGGGGTGCAAATGGAAATCTCAAGGGGGGGGGGGTGCAAATCGAAAAGTTTGTCCACGGGCGCCGGGAAGGGTCGCTACGCCTCTGCGTGTAAATAGTTATACGTTTAATGCTCTGCTTTAATAGTTAATTCGAAATAGAGAATTTTAGACAAAATTTTATTAGTAGTCTTTAAACTTATCGAGTTGAATATGTTTGAAATCAATCAAACACGTGTGTCTATTCTTTAATATAATTAAATACAAAAAACGGAGTAATATATTTGCAGTAAATTAAATCATACGTTTTTCAAGATTTAATATCCTTTTCTTTTAAAATTGTGTTGGAGCTCATCGCTCTAACAATTATAAAAATTATAGCCCTAAAGAAATAAAGACTAAATCTATTTCTTTTTCCATTATACGCACAAAATAAAATGAAATTGTATTTTCAGCATCTTCAAATATCGAACAGGAGTTCCCTTCCCGTAAGTAAAACCAAAGTGATGATCAACATTCAAAGTAATAACAATTCTCAGAAATATCTTACACAGAGAATCGTTATAATTTTAACACAAAGTTTCCCTCTTATTCTCGATATCATACTATTTCAAAATATATTTTTAGATCCAAGTTTTCTGAACTTAAGTTAAGGAATTGTATTTTCAGCATTTTCAAATGTTGGAGAAGATTTCTTCTCAGGTATGTAAAATATAATTTATACTTAGTTTTTATTTACAATTATAATAATCTTTAAAAAAGATGAGGCTGTATAAAAATACGTTTGTCTACAGCTTTAACAATACTATTGATCATTTTGATAAAATATAATTCTAAGTGTATTCATGCAAGATTTAAAACTTAACCTAAGAACGAACGTTGATGAATAATTACAATTTTCTTGAAAAAAAAGCTGATTTTTACTTTCTCGTATATAGAGTATAGAAAAAGTAATGAAATCGTGCACACAAATCAAATGAATTTTGACAATTTCACCGTTTTACTCCTCAGTCCTTCATCACATACGGGATATAGAGGACTTATTTTAATCGGGCAAAAATTATAAATCCAGATTTATTAAAATGTTGGCGTTTAATGCGTAATGGAGTTGGAAAAATGGGATTATCCAATTCTGTCCATGTGTCTGTGTGTGTGTGTGTGTCTGTAAACACGATAACTTAAGTACCGTTGCAGCTAGGTTGATGAAATTTCATATGTCAGTATTATATTAAAATCGTAGGTCCGTATTTACTTTTGAGCGATTTCCGATAACCGGAAGTGGAACTTTTTCTACTTTGAATTTTTCAAAAGCCTATAACTTGAATAATATTTCAGATAGATAAATTAAATTACACAAGTAATTAAAAGTTCTAATTTTCTGCCTACTATCAAGTTGTGAGTAGTTTCCGTCGACCGGAAGTAGTAATTTACGCTATTTCCGATTTCTCAAAAAACTGATGTAAATTTATAAAGTACTAATAATATCGCGCACTATTATGCACATTTAATTTGGCGTTCACTTGGTCTGCAATTCTACGCTACTACTTAAATAACTATAAAGAAAAGCGTGGGTCACTTTAGTATCTATTGGATAACATTACTAATATTTAGTAAGAGACCCAGATAATAATTTATTTTCTCCTTTTTAGTGCATTATTACATAAAAGCTTGTTATTAAAAAGTTTTTTATAAAAAATTTTAGTACTTTACGTGTTTTTATTTACAATAGAGTTACATGACTAACAACCATGGTGCACCCATTTAACGTGATGACACGCAATTGAACGTGATGACGCGTGTGGAGTAGTTGGATAGAACTGCTTACTAATTCGGTCAAAATTTTAATTAATTCATAAAAAATTAATTAGTCATCCAATTAAGTCAAATTTAATGTCACGATGCTTTCTCTTTATGTCTTGACCCACGTTCCAACCACGAACTGTATCTGTCTGGTAGAAGAGCCTGCAAATCGCTCTTCCGTTTCGATATAGACAGATAGACTGACGACAGACTGACGACAGACAGAGGAAGTGAGTTAAATAAAAGCATGTAAAAATGGATTACAAATATTGTCTTTGTCATGAGTTGCCATCACTCGTAGTGTTATATGAGAATATTCGAGAAAGTTTAGGGCAGATCACTCTCGGCTAATTTACTACTAGCGTACCCGTCCCCCGCGCGTTGCCGCGGGGATAGAAGTAAGTTTGACGAAATGTATTAGAAGGATTTCAGCAACGCGTTACCAATCATGTTCTAAGACACGTGACCGTCTTTTCTAAAAGTGAATTATTTAAATGTAAACAATGCCTGCGCTTGGATCATAAATATTGTGACACGGGTTTACCTACACTACCGCATGAAAACCTTGAGTGTACATTAATCACTCACCGAAATAATATGGTAGAGCACACTTCGGTGACCGCCCATGTGTCAGAGACGTAGAGGGGCGCTCTCAGGGCCCCCACCCCCCGATTACACTACCGCATAGGCGCGGCGTACGACCCCTGGCTCCTTAAAACTAACAGGCGCCATCGTGCCAAATAGCATCCTGTTAATAATGATGCTGATTTCGTCATTCGCTAAAGTGACACAAATGAACAGGATTTTTTTTCTTTAACACGTAAAAAAAGTATTTGACGTGTCTTAAACATCAGTGTGACTGATCAATATGCTAGCGTTACTAGTGGTCTATTATTAGATGCTCGATCTCAATTTCTGACTGAATTGTCTAATAATAGATGCTTATTGCATTATTCGCACAGTAACGAAACTCTACAGTAGGCTCTTCATATTCAAAAAGTTATTTTTTCATCTTTGGCAAGGTAACGAAACTGTACAGAAGGATTTCCTCGCGTTATAAAGTTATTTTTAGAAGCCTGTTGTAGTTTTACCGCTGAATATAGTAGTACCCCTTACTCGATATGCAGGACGCTCGATTAACGGATGCCAAGTGCCAACTTAGTCGCTCTAAAACTCTGGGCTCCAAACCGTGTATTGACGAAAGCTGTACCCTATATGGCACTGCCGATAAGAAACTTTAGTTTTCTTTTTCGCAGAAATATTCTCGAGAGTATTCTCATCTACTCCTTAAAGTTTCATGGCTCTCGGATGAACCCCATCCGATTTTTTTTATATACCGTGTATAGAGAAAAAAATCGCTTCCCCCCCCCGGGGGCGCCGCCCTTGCAATATTAAACAATATTTTTTTTCTAGAACCCTACCATTGAGTGATCTAATCATCTCCCCACAGTTTCATGGTACACGGATGAACGGTGTGAAACCGAAATAGACTTTTATTTTTATAAACCGTTTATTGAGAAAAATCGGACCCTCACGTGGCGCCGCCCTTGCGAAATTAAAAATGAATTTTTTTACAGAACTCTTCCCTAGAGTTTTATAAAGAACTCCCTAAAGCTTCATGCCTATCGGATGAACGGTGTCACTGCAATTCACTTTTATTATTTTTATATACCGTATTTAGAGAAAAATCGGACCCTCCCGTGGCGCCGCCCTTGCGAAATTAAAAGTAATTTTTTACAGAACCCTTCCCTAGAGTGTTATAATGAACTCCCCAAAATTTCATGCCTATCGGATGAACGGTGTCAAATCAAAACCGACTTTTATTTTTATAAACCGTATATAGAGAAAAAACAAATCTCGCCCTACGGGGTCGCCACCCCTACGAAATTGAAAATGTTTTTTGTGCAAAAACCTCCCCAGGAGTATTCTCAACATCTTACCAAAGTTTCATGGCGATCGTGAGAATGGTGTCACTGCAGTTCACTTTTCTTATTTTTATATACCGTATATAGAAAAAAAAATCGCACCCTTCCGTGGCGCCACCCTTGTGAATTTGAATTTTTTTTTCGCAGAAACCTCCCCAGGAATATTCACAACAACTTCCCAAAGTTTCACGGCGATGTGATGAAAGGTGTAGTAATGCATAAAGGACAAACAGACAAACACACATACATTGCTTTATATATATATATAGATAGATAGATGAAAGATTTTTGAGAAATGTATTTTCAGTTCAAGATATAGCCTATACATTGACTTAGTGATAATTTTCGTTTGTTATACTAAGTGTTTATATTTTGAATTGCTGATACCAACGGTTATGTTCCAACAATTGAAACTGTTTATCAAAAGACGCGTAGTTGGTATGGATCCACTTTTCTAGAAAAAAGTACCCACAATTCAGAAGGTAGGCCTACATAATTACATGGCGATATGTATGTTAACTTTTCAGTTATTTATACATCTATTTCCATGCAAAGAAATTAAGGCATACGTGTATGTTTGTGTGGCATTATTATCATCAGATCAGCTTAAAATTTAGGCTTTTAAAATATGACTGTAAAAATTTCCGAGAAAAAAAACAACATAAAGCGATAGTCATCTCCCCTAAACTTTCTCGAATATTCTTATACTAGATAAAGAGCCGGTTTAGGGAGAAATACAACGCGCGCTAGGATAATGTTTCCTTTTTCTTTAAACTGAAACCAAAACCAAAATCAACACCACAACCTCAAATTTAAATGGAAATGAAATTTTCATTTAAAAAAGATTTGTATCCACAACAGGCAAATTTTCTGGAGCTGGCAATTTAACTTATATATAAAACACCATATATTCCCAACTGTAAAATAATTATAAAGTTTTCTATATTTAATTCTACTCCGCTAATAGATTTGTATACCTTAATTTACTTCTAAAATTAGCAAATTAAAATGGGCGTTTAATTTGTTTGTTTCTATTATCAATGACGTCATAATTATGTTGTAATGTTTTCGGCATTCGATTCTTAATTCCAATTTTTATTCAAATATCAATGACGCCATGATTTTATTTATAGTGACGTAGCATGATTTATTTACTTTTAATAACAATAAAGGCGGCTTCCATCGAAGATTTTGTTGCCCATTCAAAAGTTTAACTATTATAAAGCTAATTTTCTGTCGGTTATAGTTTTAATGAAACGCCCGTTTGCTATTTCTATTAGGTTCCAACACTATTATAAATTTTCAATGGATCTTCTAATTTGAATATACAATTAATTTCTCAAAATCTAGAGATCACCTATCGGACGCAGAGAAAGTTAATCCTAGATCTAAAATCTAGAATCAGGTCAAACCAAAATTAATTAGTTAAAAATAAAAACCATTATAAAACCACAATAAATTATTGAGTTTCTTTATTAAACAATGTTAGTCCTTAAATATTTGATATAAATCTTTGCTTTTTAGCGTCAATGAACATCTAATTTGAGAATACATGAAAGTTATCTATCTCTAGGTTCTAGATCTAGAATCCAGAATCTAGAGTAGAGCTACGGTAAAACTAAAACTAGAATTAACTTAAATTCTACATCTACACTTAACGTTAATTCTACACATATAACTTGCTCTATCAAAATATACTAATCTATTTATTTATATAAATCTTTGTTTGTTTACCTATGGAATTGACTAATTTAGGATAATATTTAATTTGAAATAATACTACTTACTATTCGCGTAAATTAAGTTTCTTGCGCAGACTAAAAGTAAAATATAGAAATAAAAATGTTTTAAGAGCATAGATAGATAAGATGTTAGTGAAATAGGTTTCTATGCAGGTGGCATGGTTTCGTGACACATCATGTAGTTAAATTTTTATTTTTTTCAATTTTGTTTTAGATGTGAATGCTAAAGTTGCCTATCGGAACTAAGGGGGATACAGGGCAGGTGAAGTAGAATTCACCTGTTTCTGTGTCCTCAGCGTATGAAGGGAGAGTGTGGTCAGAGCCATGCTTGGCCGAAATCTTTTTTTTAAACGATAAAAACATGTTGTCTGAGACTTGACGGGACACAGGGCAGGTGAAGTAGAGTTGAGTAGGTGTAAAGTTAATCTGTGACGTCAGCATATGAAGGGACAGTGTAGTCTGACCAATGCTCAGCCGAAATCGGTGTTTTTAAAAGACAAAAACGTCTGAGGTGTGACTTCTTTTTGAATGTGGGATCTGGTTTTTTGTGACGATAAATGGCAGGCATGATGTCATTTATGGATGACACCCTTAACCCACAGTTATCTAAAGGATGACGGGTAATGTAGTTACCACCATATCGGATAACCTTAATCTCTACTTAGTTACTGAACATTCATACTAAATAAAGTCACAGCCTTACCTCTAAAACTTCACCTAAAATCAAACTTGAAAAAAGTCGCACTTAGTGTTTCTGTTAGGCAGCTGTTGAGGGGGGGGGGGGGGGAGCTCAGCTGAAATCGGTGTTAGAAAAGGCAAAAGTATGTTGTCTGAGATTTGGCGATGGGAAAGATGAAAATCAACAAACAAACATGATGTCATTTATGCGTGAACCACTGAAACTCTGTTATCCAAGAGTAGTCTAGTAATCCTTAAAAATGTATGCAGAATTAACATTTCTAGTAATCATTTTACTAAAGTATATTGCTAAATTAGCTAATATACAACTTAAACGTGGAAAGTAGTTAATAAATATTTACATTTTTTTTAATGTTGAAATATTTTATTTATATTTTACTACCAAATATTTGTATATAAATTTATGTTTATTTCTACACATTTTCGTTTGTATGCTATGTGATTATTTTAAATTGCAGATACTTATGTCAATACTCCTATGAACTACATTGATAAACCATATATTCCTAGTTCGTATACACCACTTTTTCTAGAGACAAGTACTCAAAATACACAAGGTACAAAATCACCTTACAGTATATATTTTAACTTTTCAGTTAGTAGATTTTAAAAGATTGTTAAATTCGCTCTTTGAAAAGTATTACCATACAAAAATTGATAAAACCGATTGGGTGGTTCCCTGCGATGATGAGCGTTAGAAAACAAGAATTTCTAGCGGGCATCTAACAACATGACGTTTGTAAACAAGCGGTCCTACACGGTGATTATGTTTTTTTTTTAATTAACGATCAATCTGAACTAGTGATGCCCTTCTGCGCCCCGGAAAGCATGTGACCCGAAGCACCTGGTTTATACAATGAGTACTACTGCGCCTATAATCATTTACAGAGTGGCCTTTACTAGAGTAAATGTGGGGTATAAAAATCGTTTACTGAATTGACACAGATGTCACTTATAGCGCCATTAATTAATAGAAACCAATGGCACTCAAAGAGTACACTATGACGTGACGTGACAAACCTTAAACATGAGCGTTCAAGGAGGGTGTTTTCCCTCACTATAGCGGGGGTGATTTAAGTACAACCGACATTCTTATATATCATTTCCTGGCGCATCTGTGCGGTAATGTAGACAAACCCACGCTTCAAAAGTTAAGATAGAAAGAATTTATTGCCGACACATTTTTATTTATACTCATTAAGCTCTAGAAAACAAGTTTAAAAGCCAAAATACACCGGAAAAGCGATAATGGAACCCCCATAAAAACTGCGAGATATCAGTTTGAATAAGAATGAAGCAGTGCAAATAGAATGTTACCATTGCGAGAGTCATTGAACTGGAATAGATCGGTGCTTTCAATTATCCATTTCACTTAAATAGCCTATTACACGAATGAAACAATAGCATTGTAATAAAAGAATCACTATGTAAGAGCGAACCTTAAATTAGAAACAATTGTATAATAGTGTGATTGTTTTTTTTACTAAGATTGCTAAAATATATAACGATTCATCTGGATTTTAAAAAAAAAGATATACATTTTTATTTCTGACAAATCTACTTGCGACATTCACGAAAAGTACTAGAGTATAATAACATATTTATTCCTATAACCTAACCCTATCAAAACATACACCGTGTTATATTTCTTATGTAGTTAGATTAATTGTTACTATTAGATTAATTGTAACTATGATCAGTATGTTAATCGTACTACTTTAAATGAAGATACATATTTTTAGTAAATTATATTTATTTCCTTTAAGTGTTTAGCATTTTTAAACATAAAAAAGCCTTCTCTTATTATGGAATATAATAAACAAAAACTGTGCTATTGTTCCTAGCATGCAACAAGACACACTATGGCAGTGACTGTTCGTTAAAATGTACCTGTTTAGCAGAAAACACTGCATCTTGCAATAGAATAACGGGCGAGTGTTTATGTTTCCCTGGATGGAACGGAACCAATTGTGAAAAAGATATAAACGAATGTGATGACTTGAACTACTGTCCACGTCTACACGAGACATGCTTTAACTTAAATGGATCCGCTGCATGTAGATGTGATATAGGCTATACATTAACAGAAGATAACTGTCAAGGTTCGTAGAATTGTAATGTGTTGTACATTTTAAATTATAATGCAGTATACAAATAATTAACGTGATTGCAACATAAATATAGCTTACAATAGCAGCATCATTTTTATATAACATGTAGTGGTAGTAATTTCTTGAAAACATTTTCTGATAATGATTTGTGTGTAATGAATAACGAGTTGAGAATATCGATTACTAATAAAACTAAATTATAACAAAGAAAGTGTTCGAAATGCAACTAATCATTACTCCTTTAAAAAAAAAACATAATAGTATAAATACTCGACATATTAGTTTTAAAAATATATAGGGTCTACATAGAATAAATAGTATAACATTATTTACATTAAAAATGCAACTTAGAATATGATACTCGCACTGGTGAACTTTAATGTAACGGACACCTATCTACCAGCCAGATAGATGGTGAACGCCCCCGGATTCTTTCTTGGGGTTATATGCAAATGACATAAAGCCTAAATGAATGAACACTAACTCAACAACACACTAGGGCTCGATTTCGATGTCTAGGGAAAACTAGTGAAACTATTGAAGTTAACAACTCATTCAATCTGCATACAACCTTTAATAAGCGAACACAGTTGTGGCAGAACACTAGGTTAAACAAGATAAAATATTTAATTTAGAAAATAACAAAACCCAACTTACAAAGCGTAAGAAAAAAATACTATCACAGATTCTAACACTTTATAAAAATAGCCACAGGTCACATAACACTGCTATAGCATCAAGAATCACTTGGCGACAAGTAATATAATACTAGAATACTTAAACAACTTAAGAATGCATAGCACACTCAGGACTTAAGATCTCTCACGTTCAAATGGTCAGAATGAATTGCCGGACAAAATGGACGGCCTGGTCAAGATGGACTGCCTCGTGCTGCCTGTGCGCCATCTAGTTATAGACTTAGGCAACAGGGGAGATTATCCTCAACTCATGTAGCCATTGGTTGGGGTGGACATCTGATCTGAATCAATCAATCAGATCTTCATGGAAAATTTCTGAGTCTTAGACACTCTTAATAAGACAGTGGAAAAAACCCGGTTGTTGCACCATCAATCCATATATGGTATTATAACAGTGTCAAACTAAAAATGGAACACCACTAGACCTAAGTAGGTCACATTAAAAGAAAATGTAATTAACCAACAAATTCTATCTAACATTAATCGTAACTTATTTTCTCTAATTAAAGCATGCAATGAGACACAATATGGCTTAAACTGTTCCTCGACATGTACCTGTGTGATGGAAAACACCGCATCATGTAATAGCACAAGTGGTGCATGCTTATGTTCCCCTGGATGGAACGGAACCAATTGTGAAAAAAATATAATCGAATGTGATGACTTGAACTACTGTCCACGTCTACACGAGAGCTGCTTTAATTTCAATGGATCCGCTGCATGTAGATGTGATATAGGCTATACATTAACAGAAGATAAGTGTCAAGGTTCGTAACATTGACTTTGTTGTGTACATTTAGCAATGCAGACTTGTATATCAAAATCTAATGTAAATGCTAAATGAATCATTGCTGAATATAGTATAGTTTTTTATATGACACAAGCATAGATAGTAGTTTATTAAACGTTTTTTAGCATGGTTCAAAATGTTTTCAGAAAAACAAATGGTGTGTAAGAAACATAAAGTTTACATTATAAATTAACAGTTTACTAAATTAGAAGAAAATAAATGGAAATTCAAACTGCTAAAACCAAATTTACAAATAAAATTAGTGTCAACAACATTTAACTTGTTTTACAAAAAGCGGTAAATAAAGTCTAGATAATAATAATAACAAAATGTCCCTTAAATCTTTTGTCAAAATAATGTAACCTATACTGTAATTTTTGACAAGACTAAAGTAGGCCTAATGTTTGAAACAAAATATGTTTATTCAACACTTATTTAAATAGTATTCTCCATTTAAAGCATGCAATGAGACACAATATGGCTTAAACTGCTCCATGACATGTACCTGTGTGATGGAAAACACCGCATCATGTAATAGTACAACTGGTGCATGCTTATGTTCCCGTGGATGGAACGGAACCAATTGTGAAAAAGATATAATCGAATGTGATGACTTGAACTACTGTCCACGTCTACACGAGAGCTGCTTTAATTTCAATGGATCCGCTGCATGTAGATGTGATATAGGCTTTACTTTAGCAGAAGATAACTGTCAAGGTTCGTAACATTGTAATTTGTTGTACATTTTAAATTATAATGCAGTATACAAATAATTAACGTGATTGCAACATAAATATAGCTTAAAATAGCGCCATTTTTATATAACATGTAGTGGTAGAATAAATAGTATAACATTATTTAGATTACAAAATGCAACTTAGAATATAATACTCGCACTGGTGATCTTTAAAAGAAAATGTAATTAACCATTCAGTAAAAGCAACATATTCTATCTAAAATTAATCGTAACTTATTTTCTCTAATTGAAGCATGCAATGACACACATTATGGCTTAAACTGTTCCTCGACATGTACCTGTGTGATGGAAAACACCGCATCATGTAATAGTACAAGTGGTGCATGCATATGTTCACCTGGATGGAACGGAACCAATTGTGAAAAAGATATAAACGAATGTGATGCCTTGAACTACTGTCCACGTCTACACGAGAGCTGCTTTAATTTCAATGGATCCGCTGAATGTAGATGTGACATTGGATACACTTTAACACATGATAAGTGTCAAGGTTAGTAACATTGTAATGTGTTGTACATTTTATATTATAATGCAGTATACAAATAATTAACGTGATTGCAAAATAAATATAGCTTAAAATAGCGTCATTTTTATATAACATGTAGTGGTAGAATAAATAATATAACATTATTTAGATTAAAAAATGCAACTTAGAATATAATACTAGCACTGGCGAACTTTAAAAGAAAATGTAATTAACCATTAAGGAAAAGCAACAAATTCTATCTAAAATTAATCGTAACTTATTTTCTCTAATTAAAGCATGCAATGAGACACAATATGGCTTAAACTGTTCCTCGACATGTACCTGTGTGATGGAAAACGCCGCATCATGCAATAGTACAAGTGGTGCATGCTTATGTTCCCCTGGATGGAACGGAACCAATTGTGAAAAAAATATAATCGAATGTGATGACTTGAACTACTGTCCACGTCTACACGAGAGCTGCTTTAATTTCAATGGATCCGCTGCATGTAGATGTGATATAGGCTATACATTAACAGAAGATAAGTGTCAAGGTTCGTAACATTGACTTTGTTGTGTACATTTAGCAATGCAGACTTGTATATCAAAATCTAATGTAAATGCTAAATGAATCATTGCTGAATATAGTATAGTTTTTTATATGACACAAGCATAGATAGTAGTTTATTAAACGTTTTTTAGCATGGTTCAAATTTTTTCAGAAAAACAAATGGTGTGTAAGAAACATAAAGTTTACATTATAAATTAACAGTTTACTAAATTAGAAGAAAATAAATGGAAATTCAAACTGCTAAAACCAAATTTACAAATAAAATTAGTGTCAACATCATTTAACTTGTTTTACAAAAAGCGGTAAATAAAGTCTAGATAATAATAATAACAAAATGTCTCTTAAATCTTTTGTCAAAATAATGTAACCTATACTGTAATTTTTGACAAGACGTAATAAAGTAGGCCTAATGTTTGAAACAAAATATGTTGATTCAACACTTATTTAAATAGTATTCTCTATTTAAAGCATGCAATGAGACACAATATGGCTTAAACTGCTCCATGACATGTACCTGTGTGATGGAAAACACCGCATCATGTAATAGTACAACTGGTGCATGCTTATGTTCCCCTGGATGGAACGGAACCAATTGTGAAAAAGATATAAACGAATGTGATGACTTGAACTACTGTCCACGTCTACACGAGAGCTGCTTTAATTTCAATGGATCCGCTGCATGTAGATGCGATATAGGCTATACATTAACAGAAG
Organism: Physella acuta; assembly: GCF_028476545.2. Taxonomy (NCBI): domain Eukaryota; kingdom Metazoa; phylum Mollusca; class Gastropoda; family Physidae; genus Physella; species Physella acuta. The sequence continues at coordinate 101,747 of NW_026732294.1, forward strand.
ATAACTGTCAAGGTTCGTAACATTGTAATTTGTTGTACATTTTAAATTATAATGCAGTATACAAATAATTAACGTGATTGCAACATAAATATAGCTTACAATAGCAGCATCATTTTTATATAACATGTAGTGGTAGTAATTTCTTGAAAACACTTTCTGATAATGAATTGTGTGTAATGAATACCGAGTTGAGAATATCGATTACTAATAAAACTAAATTATAACAAAGAAAGTGTTCGAAATGCAACTAATCATTACTCCTTTAAAAAAAAAAAACATAATATTATAAATACTCGACATATTAGTTTTAAAAATATATAGGGCCTACATAGAATAAATAGTATAACATTATTTAGATTAAAAAATGCAACTTAGAATATAATACTTGCACTGGTGAACTTTAAAAAAAAATGTAATTAACCATTAAGTAAACGCAACAAATTCTAGTTAAAATTAATCGTAACTTATTTTCTCTAATTAAAGCATGCAATGAGACACAATATGGCTTAAACTGTTCCTCGACATGTACCTGTGTGATGGAAAACACCGCATCATGTAATAGCACAAGTGGTGCATGCTTATGTTCCCCTGGATGGAACGGAACCAATTGTGAAAAAGATATTAACGAATGTGATGACTTGAACTACTGTCCACGTCTACACGAGAGCTGCTTTAATTTCAATGGATCCGCTGAATGTAGATGTGACATTGGATACACGTTTGTAAATGGAAAATGCCAAGGTATTTCGTTATTATCTTTGTAAATTTACAATGTGTACATTAAGTTTCAAAGTACATGGATGATACTTACTTAAAATTATTCAAACGGTTTTGAAGCTTGGAAGGGGGTAACAATGTTAAATAGTAAATGCAGCTTAATATACTAGGTGTTGAGGAGAAACTGCCTTTCTCGGTTGGCTGATATCTCTCCTTAGTAGCCTATTGACCACGAACTAAGAAGGAGTTAGATAACTGTCTTTTAGAGATAACAAGCAACTGGTAGTGTTTTAACGCAAAAGTTATTGTCGTAACCTATGTAGTGTTATCTTCATATCGAAAAATGACTAAAAACGAAAATAAAAATATACACATTCAGTGAATTAAACTAGACCCATTTGATATTTAAAAGCATACACTTTTGTAACTAGAAATTCATCTTATGGTTGTTTGGTTAAATCAAATTTTTTTGTTTTGTATTTAAGCTTGCAACAAAACACATTATGGAATAAACTGCTCCGTTATGTGCCAATGTTTCGTAGACAACACCATTGCATGTAATGAAACTACAGGTGCATGTTTATGTTCCCCTGGATGGACCGGGACAAACTGTGAGACAGATGTCAATGAATGTGATGACATACATTATTGTTTAAATGTCAACTACAGGTGTTTAAACAAAAATGGATCAGCCGAGTGTATATGTAATGATACAGTACCACAGCATAAATGTCAAGGTAGGCCTTACGTTTTATTTTATTTTTATGTATCAGAAGAAAAAAAAAAGGCAGTCACTATTGTAATTTCTCGCTATTTTTTAGGTATGAAAATAATGTGGAAAATTAATTTTAGCTTTACACCGAAATCAAAGCAGAAAATTATGTAAAATCAAACACTTATGGATCACACGAAGACATAATTACAAGTAACATTTATTGTGATCTAGTAATTTTGTTAAATTTAGCAAAGGCTTGAATAGTAAGTTCACTTTTCAAATCGAAAGTTCCATGGCATGACTTCGGCATATGAAGGGATAATGTGATCAGCATTATGCTCAGCGGTCTTTACTTTCCCCAACACAGCTGGGTGGAGTTAGAGACGTTGTACTTACTTGAACCCGGAATCGAACTCGACGCTTTCTTGTTAAAAGTCATATATATATATATATATATATATATATATATATATGATTAATTATACAATGGTTGTGTTAATTGTGAATTAATTATTGTAAATATAATGTTACTTCAAAGTTAAATTAATCCATTTTGTATGTATGCTATATGCTATATTTGACCCATGTCGATTAGAATGTACGTGAATGCGCGACACACGTTTTTGACGAAGCTTCTCATGAATCCGATATTTTTTTTATAATTTAAAAAAAACTGTTTCTAACAAGTGAATTCTTGCAAAAGGTAAGTGGAATATTGATTTTGTTTTAAAATTAATATTACAGCAAGCCTACTATTACGTTTATCTTGTAGTAATGCGTTATAATGTACCGTATACATAACTTATAATTACTAACTGTTGTGTAAAGGTAAAGCAAGATGATTTCGTCAATTTTGTTAAAATATAGCAGTTATACTCAGAAGGTAAGCATGTGTTGGAAATTTTGAAATTGTTTACGATTAATATAAAAGAAAATATTATACTTTTAAATTGTGTTACATACTAATAAAATGTTCCGGCAAATAGATGTAATGAAAACATACAAATAGTTGCAGATTAATTGTTGCTGTACAATTCAACTTCATCTAGACAAGTTCAATAAAGATATTATTTGCCCTACAGACAGTAGAATAGTATAGTACTCTTGGTTGTCTTACTTGGTAAGTTTGTTTGTTCAATTGATATATTACACACCAACGCCCTTTATTTTCCACTGAAAACAACAATTATATGATACTGAGACTAACAGACATAAATGTTTTTTCTCTTTTTTTGTGTATGTTCCGATTGCTTGCTTAAAACGTAAATGGTTGTGTGCATGAAATGAATGATAAACATAACAAATTACATTATAACGCATATCTCTATACATATACTGATTAAAAAAGGTAAATTTCCCATTTCCGACCATAGGGCAGATTATGTTGAGTCCGTATGTTTTTTTAACTCGGCATAAGAAATGATGGCGTGGTCAGCATTATGCCTGTTGCATTACTTTCTGTAAAGTGAATCGATACCCATCAGACCTGCGTGGACTCAAGCATGTCCCTCAGTATAGTGTCCGGAAAAAGATACGAACTCGAGATTATCAGGGTAGGAAACAATTCAATATTTTCTCAGCAGTGATTATCTCATCATCTTAAAGGGGGAGAACAAACCAAAAATATAACCAATTTAAGAAGAAAATACTCTTTCAATTTAATTGCGTATTTAAGACAGATGTACATCTTTCTTTACTGTTGCAGAGAGGTGGAACGCAGTGGCGTAGCGAGGTCGGGTGTCACCCGGTGCGGCACTTAATGGTGTCACCACCCGGAGGCTTAGCGACCATTCCCGGGGACAAACTTTCAAGTTTTCGATTTGCACCACCTCTCAAACTTTCGATTTTCACCCCCCCCCCTCAAGTTTTTCTCTATCTATATATTTTGCTATTTTTTGCCTTGGTGTCACCCCCCCTCAAATGGTGTCACCCGGTGCGTTCCGCACCCCCCCCTCGCTACGCGCCTGGTGGAACGTAAAAAAGAGAAGAAAATAAATTTAAGCTACACTCATGTAGATTGGTTATTAAAAATTATTCACAAACACATGTCATTTTTTTTAAAATGATTGAGTGGGGTAATAGGGTGATTCCAATGCCACGTATTTACAGAGACAACAAAATTATGAGTGAATAAATTTGAATACACCATCAACAGAAAGGTGATTGAGACGAATACACAGAAAATAGAGTATATCTCAGGTATTTCTTAGAAGAAGCATAGTTCTCCCCTTATCACCTGCCCCCCCCCCCCTTGCAGAAGCATATCCACAACCCCTTAGAATGAAATAAAAAAATATTTTACATTGAAATGAAAAATGAACCGCCCATCCCAACACACACACATGAACAATCATGTCTGAAAGGAACACGGATTATAAATTTAAAAACAAAAAAACAACTTATCGTTTTGGTTAACTAAATGTAGGCCTACAAAGAACAGAACTAAACTAAATACATTACCCTTTAGAAAAAGGTATACCAATTACGTCCCCTTCTACGAATTGATTCCCAGAAAAAAAACATACTTTTTCTAGGAAAAAGGGCAAACATTTATCTGATTACCATGGTTTGATAAAGTGTTAAGTGGTAGGTAAATCACTGGGATTTTAAATACGACCGTTAAAATATCTTACACCCTAAATGTTACTAAGTATTAGTTTTGATCAATAACAGTTTAGAAGCCGTTGTTTTAAATGTTTAAGTTTATGTTTCCATTTGCGTCATTGTTTGCGTTCGTGTTTGCCTTTATTTGCGTTTGTTTTGCGTTTTTATTTGCGTTTGTGGTTGCATTTTCGTTGTTTTTTTAGTTACGTTTATGTTTGCGTTTGTGTTTGTGTTTAAATTTGTGTTTCCGTTTCGGTTTGAGTGTGGTTTTGCGTTTGTCTTTGTGTTTGCATTTGTGTTTGTTTATTATTTTGAGTTTAGGTTTTGTTTGTTGTTGGTTATGGTTAGGGTTACGTTTAGAGGTAGAGTTAGGTTTAGTGTTATGCATTATTATCTCAAACGTCTGTATTTGCATATAAACATTTAATTGGAAAAGTAATATGTTTCTTAAATCAGGGCATTGCATGGTACACTACTGCTTAATAAACACGCACGTCACGTTCCCCTATACAGATGGGTTTTTCACAGGGAAGAGTGCAGGGCCTGGCTGGGATGGTTATTATCTGTGTATATGTATAGTATTATGTATTTGAATATATATATATATATATATATATATATATATATATATATATATATATATATATATATATATATATGTGTGTGTATGTGTGTCTGTAAATGTGCATGTGTGTGAGTGTGTGTATGAAGGGCGAGAGGGAAACATTTAAATTTAATAATCTTTATTGTAAAATGTTCTCATAGTTTTGATTTTATTTTATTTAATGCACTAGCGTGTGTGTTCTTCTGTTAGCTATGCTAATATGTGTACATTTTTACTGTGCTCTTATTTATTTCTTAATATCTACTATATTGGAAATTTAACGTTTAAGCAATGTGTTACACAAATTTTGTCAAGAAATACGTTTACTTGGTCTTTAGAGAAAAAATTAATTTTAATTAAAGCAATGCATTATCATATTCTTTGTATTCATGTATGCAGCGTTTTGTTTTGCTATTATACTTTAATGTTATATATAATCAAATTTCATTTATGAGAATGATTGTATCAACAATACATTTGTGACTTTGAACATAAAATTGCACAATTCATTCTAAAAGTTTCTGTATCCTGGCAAGGTTTAATAGGAGGACAAGTTCTGCACATTGTATACAGTATACGTCAAACAAAAACAATAATGTATGACTAAGCTACAGGAGACACACTGGAAAAGAAATATTTCCGCGTAAAAAAAATGTTTCCACATGATAAAACACTATAATCATCCAAATCACAGAGCGTCGCGGTATTTAAAACGTGTGTCGATGACTGACTTCAACGTTTTCTGTCAACCAGCTTTAGAATTAATGTATATTTTATTTCAATAGTCGAGACGGCGATAAAAAATGCATACATTGACGCATAATTTAGCAATGAAGAGAGAGGTTTTTTTTTTTAAAATCTAGGTTATAACATAATAGATCTTGCATTATTGATATTTGTCGTCAGCTCTAGTTATCGCTGTTTTCGTTTGGTTTATAGATGAGAATAAATATTTTTACAGACGTTTTCTTAGTTCAGTGTCTGCTTTTTATGAGTTAGTTGCAAATCTTGTAAACGCGTTTCAACTCAAGATACGGCCCTTTTTCGAGGATATTGCAAAATAAATATGTTTCCATTCTATGTATAATTAGATTTGTCATGAAATTGTAATTGAAAAATTATTATATCGAACACTAATGGGGAGATAAAAAGATTAAAACTTAGCGATCGATTGTAAAATTATCTATTGAGGGATTGCTGTCAAGGCTGTTCGATATCTTACCAGAGCGCCCATATTGGTTTAAAGTGGGGCAGAAAACGTATTTGTAGATCATAAGCTACTGGCAGTGATTGAACGCAATTTCAATAATTTTTTAATTAATGATTTAAACAAGTACATTTATAACAAACGAGAAATAAAACGAAAATAAGAAAATAAATCAAATATAAAAAAATAAACGATTTGTATTTATTAAGAGATCTCATGAGCGACCAAACCTTTTTTACATTATGCGAATTTGTTTTATTTCCTTTATTTTAGTATATTTTAAAAGCTTTTTATTATAAAAAATTGTTTAATTATAATATACGAGCAGACCCGCGGCATATCATACGCCGCTATTTAGTTGTTTTTTCTATTTTTCAGTTATTCATAATTTGTGAATTTTGTGAATTCGACACTACCAACGTTGCCATTGAAAATATTTCTTTAAAACACTATAAGTAGCTCGGTAAGGACGATAACCCCCCCCCCCCTCCCTCCTTCACCCCCACCCCTCCGTTAAAGTAAACTCCACTTAGTTACCCCCCCTACGTTTAAAATCGTTTCAAACTAAATTATCTGCCCCTAATAGTCGTCACTAAACCCGGCTGTGTTTGTAATGTTTGTAAACATTAAGAGTGAACCACAACTCACCAGACCATGTAGGGGTGGGGACGTAGGGAGCGCGTTTGCAGCTTGTTTTCTAGCGGCTCCCAGAAGAGAATTATATATATAGATTTTTAGTCAACGAAGTCTGTTTGTTTTATTTTCATTTGTGACATGTGGCCCGTTTTTCAACTTAATTGTACACTCATTTAATGCAGATATACATTTTTTTGTGACAATTCAATGATATATATTTTGTAATAGTATAAGCATTTTGTTTTATTTGTAATGTCTGATTGTGGATTGTTGCATATCGTGAAACTCAATTTTCTCTTCTTGTTCCCTTTCTTGCCCAAGACACATGGGACAGATGCAGTAGAATTTATCAGTTACAATTGTAGAAATGTCATTTCATGAAAATATATGGACAATTGGTCATTAAAATATAACTTTATAACACATAAAACAGATTTAAAGCGATTACTCCATCCACAAGTTTGCAACGGTAACTTGTTTTAAACTATAGAACGATTTTTTGCTTGAGCATCGAACACGAAAGTTTATATATTGAAAGCCATTGGTCGAGTTTTAACGCAAATATATATAGCTATAGCTTATGCGGTCTCAGATTCATTTAGATTTATAACCAACTACTAAAACGTGTAAAATGAAACGAATGTAATTAACAAGCAGTTGAAGTTCTACAAACAGCAAAAATTAAATTCAATAAAAAATAATGTATAGGCCTACTTTTAAGCAGTATTTTAATAAAACAATTTAAGATGTTATCTAACTAATCGTTGTAATTTAAGACTTATAGAGTGTTATTTTTCAAATGCAAATATCGCTCTGTGTTAGTTATCTTCCCCTGCGTACTTTCAAAATGGAAGTTTTATTTTTAGCCTTTTCAGCTGTGTCCTTACAAATATAACTCAAACAAAAGTACTGAGCGTCGGTGTTGTGAAGGCCAAACTGTCCATCAACACACGAGTACCCTTGTATGTCCAACTCCTGCTTGTGCCGGAACTCTGGTCAGTACATCGCTCCGATGATTTGCTCGTCTGTACTGGACATGTTGGCTTTGAGCAACTCTTGTACTGTAGATTTGTAGGATTTGACGAATGTTCTTATTACCTGTGGATAGGAGGAGGATTGTACTGCTAAGATTCAATGAAAGTAAGAAATACGCATAGAATCATTTTTTAGGATGATTATCTTTAGAACTAATTACCTCCCTTAGATACAATTATTTCCCTTAAAACACATTACATCGGGGAAAAAAATACTTTTTAGTACTGAGTTTTGGTTTGGGAAAAAAACAATTGCATATTTAGCGTGGATTGATATAATGCAATGTGGTGAGAAAAACAATAATCTTTTAAATACTGCCTTTTATTTATTTTATACACTGAACGCACTGGTTTTTTTTTAAAATATTATGTGTAATTAATAACACTTTAGAAGCCTCTTAAGAATGCCCTCTATGTTTACTTCTATCTTTCCGTGTGCGTTCGTGTTTTCTTTGTGCTTGGTTTGGGTTTGCATTTGTGGTTAGGTTTGTGTTTGCGGTTGGATTTGGGTTGGTTTTCTTTTACTTCTATGTTTGCGTCTGTGTTTGTGTTTTCTATGTGTTTATGTTTGTTTTTGCGTTTGTGGTTTGGTTTGTGTTTTCAAAAGCGTTTGTGTTTTCGTTTGTGTTTGTATTTCTGTTTCGTTTATGTTAGATTTGCGTTTTTTTGTGTTTTGGTTTTGGTTGTTGTGGTTAGGGTTAATTAATTTAAAAACAAATTAATTCATACATAAATTCAAGAATATCTGCTAGATAATATAACGCATTACTTTTTTTAAAAAGCGTTCTAACTTGTACGTTTTGAGCATTGGGCCAATGACATTTGGTCAAGTGTTTTTCTGGCAAATCTTTATTTAAGGTAAAGTTACAAGCACCCACCTGATGAGTACCCATGACGTAACCACCAGCTAACCACACGTAGCTATTTTTGATGTAGTCCCACGGGCTGAGCTTCTCCATTGTATGTCTGGGAGCCACCTCGGTAAAACCCACTCTACTGTTGTTGAAATCTGGAGGGATCTCCAATGTGAAGTTCTTGTTCCTATGCCCCATTCTGTCTTCAAGGAGGTTTCTAAGTTTGCATGGAATTTTATCTTGTAAAACGTAAACATTTTTTTTTAAAATCCTGTAATGTGTCGAAGTTAATGTAATGTTAAACTTTTATACTACGCAAATATTGATATTTATACAACTATTCCAAACTGACTGCTATTCTAGGTTCAGACTTTCATTAACCTTTTTGTGCGTCACACAAGGAAAAAAAAATTACCACTTCCCAACAGTGTAGAAAAACAGTTCAAAACCTAATTGGCAAAGAAATACAGAAACGGGGTTGGATAGGACGCACCTTGTGTAAAACAAATGGAAATATCACCAGCTATGCCATGCCATCCCCAAGAAAGAGGAAGCAGGTAGATCAAAATAAACTTGGTAAATGTCGTACGAATTTCGTAGATCTAGCAACCTAAATATCGCCCAGTACCGAGTACGACGGAGATGGTGGTTTCACCCCAATAATCCACAAGAAATCCATAGGAATAATGATGATGAAGATGTTATTCTTTAACTTAATCATCACTCTCCTTAATTTGATTACAAATGAACTTGAATTCTGGATAAATGTTGTGGGCTGGATTGAGGCTCTAGTTAACAACATTTTAATAATTATTAAATTATTAAAATAACGAGCCGACCCGCTGCGTATCATACGCCGCTATTTAGTTGTTTTTTTTCTACTTTTCAGTAATTTATAATTTGTGAATTCGACAGTACCAATGCTGCCACTGAAAATATATGCTTAAAAACACTAAACCCCCTTCCCCCCCCCCCCACGTGAAAGCAGCCTCCTCTTAGTTACCTCTTCTAAGTTTAAAATCGTTTCAAACTAAATTATCTGCCCCTAATAGCCGTCACCAAACCCGTCTCTATGATTGTAAAATGTAAACAGCGTGACCACAGCTCACATGACAATGTTGGGGTGGGGTGGGGGTGGTAGTGATAGTGATAGAGAGAAAGAGAGGGGACTGCAAGGAGGCGCTTGCAGCTTGTTTTCTAACGGCTCCCAGAAGAGAATTATATATATAGATTATTAAATTCAAGTGTGTCTGTAAGGTCTTGTGCACATGAAATCTTAATTATTGTGTTATTCAGGCGTGTTAGAATAGTAGCATAAACTCCTTCAGTGAATGAGCAAAGTAGTTTCATGTTCTTACCTAACCAAACCGGTGTCCTTATTAACACAGTATAATACTAAAACAAATTAAAGCTCATATCTAATTGGCCAATATCTATTTTTAACAGCACATGCATAAATTTAGGTTTCCAAAACTGAAAACAAATGTCAATACCTAATCTGACCAACATACACATATTATACAAGAAATGACCTTAGCTTTTCCATGCCATAACCCAACATGTCTAAACCTTACCTAAAAAGACCAATGTCCATCCACGCCAGATACTTAGTCTGTACCAGCTTGAGGGCCATTGCCAAGATGAGGGCGTCGTATTTAGCACTCATGGTGCAGCTGTAGTTAGCGTCGATCATCGTGGGAGGTAGGTTGGAGTACGAGCTGTTCTTGTAGACTTGTTGGATCCTCTCTAGGTTTTTGAAGGCGCCCAGCTGAGACCTGGAGATTTTCACAATCACAGTTCTGTCGTCGGGTTGATGGGAGCGGATTTTCCTGTATGGTGGATAGGGTAAATGGTAGGCGTAGTTATAAATAAGTATGCAAAATGTATATACATATATATATATGTATATATATATATATATATATATATATATATATATATATATATATATATATATATATATATATATATATATATATATATATATATATATATATATATATATATATCTGTTATTATGGTATCGATATAGAAAGAGAGGTTGTTGATAACATAGCTACTGAGTCAAATATCAAGAAATTTGAAGACGAAATCGTGAAGAATCTAGTGGACCATGTGCCAGCGCTGTCTATACAATGTTAAAAATAACTAATCAAGTAGTAGAAGCATATGGAGGGAACATGACTTTCAGAAGATGCTAGCAAATCATATACAACATTCAGACAAGAGGTAGTCAGAGATTACACATCCATACACAACATGTTGAGTGGGATATCTGTGTTCACCCAAATGTCCTTCGAAGTGTTAAGAACGTCAATGAACATGATGTTTAAAAAATAATATTGTGATGGGTTTTTGGTTTTTAAGCATGATATTCTTAAAAAGCAAACTTATCAAAAATTTAAATTGACCTACTTAAAATATTGTAAAATGTCCTCATCTTCGAAAAACGCCACAACTGGATTTTTCAGCCAGCACCACGTTGTCATCCATTGCTTGTATTTAGTTAATGTCCGTATGCCGGAATTCTTCTTTAAAGTCCCCAGTTTTAGAAACATCGTCACTATGGTGATAGAAGGAACATCATCTTCTATCTTGTCGATGATGTACTGAAAAGTAAGTCATTCAACTTAGTGTTAAGAAATGAATGTCTGATCAAAGCACTAGTCTGACTTCTCAAGGTACCACTTATCAAAAACCAGACCCAATTAACAAGTGATTCCTTTTGGTACCAGAATGGCTTAATAGAATAAAGGTTAAACAAACACTTCTCTAACAACGGTGTAGCTTTAATGGTTACTTTCACAATTCTGTTTTTTACTTTCTCGTATATACGTAGTATAGAGAAAGTATTGTAATCGTGCAAACAAAAAAAATCGAGATTTTTACAAATCTCGACGTTTTACACCTCACTGATACGGAAAAACATAATTTTGCAATCTTGTCCGTATGTCTGTGTGTGTGTGTGTCTGTGTGTGTGTCTGTCCGTGTGTAAACACGATAACTTGAGTACCGTTACAGCTAGGTTGATGAAATTTCATATATAAGTATTGTATCAAAATCGTAGATCCGTATCAACTTTTGAGCGATTTCCGATAACCGGAAGTGGTACTTTTCCTACTTTGAATTTTTTAAAAGCCTATAACTTGAGTACTATTTCAGATAGATAAATGAAATTTCACATGTAAGAAAAAGATCTAATCCTCTACCTTCTGTTAAATTTTGAGTAATTTCCGTTGACTGGAAGTAGTAATTTACGCTACTTCCGATTTCTCAAAAAACTAATGTAAATTTTAAAAGTACTAATAATATTGCGCACTATTATGCGCTTTTTTTATTTGCGTTCACTTGGTGTGCAATTAATTTGTCTACGAGATTTTATTCTATTTTTAAAACTTTAAGTATTTAAAATGGATTAAAAATCATGTCTATAGCCCGAGTTTCCATCCCCTGTTATTTTATATAAGAATATTCGAGAAAGTTTAGGGGAGATCACTCCCGGTTTATTTTTAAATACATTGTAAAATGGTATTTTAAGTTTCATTTAATTACTTCTGCTTCTTCTTTCTTCATTAAAATGTTAAAAGGGATTTCGTCCAGCACACTCAAGTATTATGTGTCAACATTTCTTTTTTGATTATCTCTCTCTTAAAGCGTTTGCAATTCAATAATAAATTTTAAAAAATAACAACTACAATTATTCTATTTTTGTTGTTGTTGAGTTTTCTCTCCTAGATGTTTTGCTATTCATAGCTATTGAGCATCATGTGCCTGCAAGTTATTACAATTCGTAAGCTCCATCGCTTCCTATAAAGCAAACTTCTACAAACTGAATGTGCATTACCTACAGATGTTTAAGATGTTAAACTTTATTATAGGCCAAGATGACTTAATTTTTTAAAAACTACATTTATTTACCTTTAATTCGATACTAATTTTAAGTATCAAAATTAATCGGTGGCACAGAAAACTATGTTTAAAAAAAACGTGTTTGTATTTATCTAGCTACGATACTATGATACAGAGGCTTAGTTTATAGACAGTATTGTGACGCGGTTGACCGTTCAGCAGAATTGTGTCGTCTGCTGGACTTCTTCCAGTTCAAATAAAAGGATTGCAAAATGGGCGGGATTACTAGGCTGTTGTCTGGAATAAGTTTTATACATATATATATATATATATATATATATATATATATATATATATATATATATATATATATATATATATATATATACATATATATATATATATATATATATATATATATATATATATATATATATATATTTACCCTGATAAATTCTTTAAATCATGTTTTATTTCGTTTAGTAAGACGTAATATACAATTTTATATTTGTCGCACCAAGTTTGAGTGTTATCACAATATTATAAAAAATACAATTAAATTAAATGGACATTCTATAGACAGGCACTTAGAAATAACAACTTAAATTAATATTGTAACAAGTTTTAATTTTTCTAACATATTTCAGAAACTCATAGTGTTTTCGTCCTATAACTACTTTTTTTAATCGTTCACTTGCAATCCAAATTGAGATACAATGTTTGTTTTTTTAATTTTATCTTCATAGTTTCCTTTCTAGTTTCCCAATGTTAGACACAATGACTGGCACGGCATGAACCACACAAGCTTTTAAGTTAATAATAATTTTAAATTGATATGAAATTTTCAACTTACTGTTTCGTTATTTTGTGTTGTGGCATTTGAAACCACACATAACTGCTTCACCTTCGCACTAACAACACTTTTGACATAACCCTGCATAGATCAAAAAATTAATTAGAATAGAAACAAATAAAAGTAAAAATTCACAAGCTTTCAAATTTTTTAAAAAAATTTTCTGTTTGTCCGTCCTTCC